>NW_027463289.1:0-34337 GCF_050947455.1 Rhinoderma darwinii | reverse complement strand
GGAAACATGCAGAGAAGTCCAAGATAGTGTTTTTTAGACTGGCTGCCACGAGCTGAATCGAATGCAGCCAAGAGCGAGCGTCTAGGACTTACGGTTCAGGAGTTATTCACAGAAACATGGTTCTGAACATGCTGCCAATTGCTCGCCTGGGAAACATGCAGAGAAGTCCAAGATAGTGTTTTTTAGACTGGCTGCCACGAGCTGAATCGAATGCAGCCAAGAGCGAGCGTCTAGGACTTACGGTTCAGGAGTTATTCACAGAAACATGGTTCTGAACATGCTGCCAATTGCTCGCCTGGGAAACATGCAGAGAAGTCCAAGATAGTGTTTTTTAGACTGGCTGCCACGAGCTGAATCGAATGCAGCCAAGAGCGAGCGTCTAGGACTTACGGTTCAGGAGTTATTCACAGAAACATGGTTCTGAACATGCTGCCAATTGCTCGCCTGGGAAACAAGCAGAGAAGTCCAAGATAGTGTTTTTTAGACTGGCTGCCACGAGCTGAATCGAATGCAGCCAAGAGCGAGCGTCTAGGACTTACGGTTCAGGAGTTATTCACAGAAACATGGTTCTTTTACTGCCAGCCGCGAAAGCGAAAATAACCAAGATCGAGCGTCTAGGATTTACTTGTCAATAACTCGCCTGGGAAACATCCAGAGAGGTCAAACACAGTGCTCCTATACTAATTGCCTGGCGCTGAGACGAATGCCGCCAAGATCGAGCGTCTAGGACTTACGGTTCAAGAATTAGCTTTAGAAACATTTGCCTTAGGAACATGCAGAGAAGTCCAAGATAGTGTTTTTTAGACTGGCTGCCACGAGCTGAATCGAATGCAGCCAAGAGCGAGCGTCTAGGACTTACGGTTCAGGAGTTATTCACAGAAACATGGTTCTGAACATGCTGCCAATTGCTCGCCTGGGAAACAAGCAGAGAAGTCCAAGATAGTGTTTTTTAGACTGGCTGCCACGAGCTGAATCGAATGCAGCCAAGAGCGAGCGTCTAGGACTTACGGTTCAGGAGTTATTCACAGAAACATGGTTCTTTTACTGCCAGCCGCGAAAGCGAAAATAACCAAGATCGAGCGTCTAGGATTTACTTGTCAATAACTCGCCTGGGAAACATCCAGAGAAGTCAAACACAGTGCTCCTATACTAATTGCCTGGCGCTGAGACGAATGCCGCCAAGATCGAGCGTCTAGGACTTACGGTTCAAGAATTAGCTTTAGAAACATTTGCCTTAGGAACATGCAGAGAAGTCCAAGATAGTGTTTTTTAGACTGGCTGCCACGAGCTGAATCGAATGCAGCCAAGAGCGAGCGTCTAGGACTTACGGTTCAGGAGTTATTCACAGAAACATGGTTCTGAACATGCTGCCAATTGCTCGCCTGGGAAACATGCAGAGAAGTCCAAGATAGTGTTTTTTAGACTGGCTGCCACGAGCTGAATCGAATGCAGCCAAGAGCGAGCGTCTAGGACTTACGGTTCAGGAGTTATTCACAGAAACATGGTTCTGAACATGCTGCCAATTGCTCGCCTGGGAAACATGCAGAGAAGTCCAAGATAGTGTTTTTTAGACTGGCTGCCACGAGCTGAATCGAATGCAGCCAAGATCGAGCGTCTAGGACTTACGGTTCAGGAGTTATTCACAGAAACATGGTTCTGAACATGCTGCCAATTTCTCGCCTGGGAAACATGCAGAGAAGTCCAAGATAGTGTTTTTTAGACTGGCTGCCACGAGCTGAATCGAATGCAGCCAAGAGCGAGCGTCTAGGACTTACGGTTCAGGAGTTATTCACAGAAACATGGTTCTGAACATGCTGCCAATTGCTCGCCTGGGAAACATGCAGAGAAGTCCAAGATAGTGTTTTTTAGACTGGCTGCCACGAGCTGAATCGAATGCAGCCAAGAGCGAGCGTCTAGGACTTACGGTTCAGGAGTTATTCACAGAAACATGGTTCTGAACATGCTGCCAATTGCTCGCCTGGGAAACATGCAGAGAAGTCCAAGATAGTGTTTTTTAGACTGGCTGCCACGAGCTGAATCGAATGCAGCCAAGAGCGAGCGTCTAGGACTTACGGTTCAGGAGTTATTCACAGAAACATGGTTCTGAACATGCTGCCAATTTCTCGCCTGGGAAACATGCAGAGAAGTCCAAGATAGTGTTTTTTAGACTGGCTGCCACGAGCTGAATCGAATGCAGCCAAGAGCGAGCGTCTAGGACTTACGGTTCAGGAGTTATTCACAGAAACATGGTTCTGAACATGCTGCCAATTGCTCGCCTGGGAAACATGCAGAGAAGTCCAAGATAGTGTTTTTTAGACTGGCTGCCACGAGCTGAATCGAATGCAGCCAAGAGCGAGCGTCTAGGACTTACGGTTCAGGAGTTATTCACAGAAACATGGTTCTGAACATGCTGACAATTGCTCGCCTGGGAAACATGCAGAGAAGTCCAAGATAGTGTTTTTTAGACTGGCTGCCACGAGCTGAATCGAATGCAGCCAAGAGCGAGCGTCTAGGACTTACGGTTCAGGAGTTATTCACAGAAACATGGTTCTGAACATGCTGCCAATTGCTCGCCTGGGAAACATGCAGAGAAGTCCAAGATAGTGTTTTTTAGACTGGCTGCCACGAGCTGAATCGAATGCAGCCAAGAGCGAGCGTCTAGGACTTACGGTTCAGGAGTTATTCACAGAAACATGGTTCTGAACATGCTGCCAATTGCTCGCCTGGGAAACATGCAGAGAAGTCCAAGATAGTGTTTTTTAGACTGGCTGCCACGAGCTGAATCGAATGCAGCCAAGAGCGAGCGTCTAGGACTTACGGTTCAGGAGTTATTCACAGAAACATGGTTCTGAACATGCTGCCAATTGCTCGCCTGGGAAACATGCAGAGAAGTCCAAGATAGTGTTTTTTAGACTGGCTGCCACGAGCTGAATCGAATGCAGCCAAGAGCGAGCGTCTAGGACTTACGGTTCAGGAGTTATTCACAGAAACATGGTTCTTTTACTGCCAGCCGCGAAAGCGAAAATAACCAAGATCGAGCGTCTAGGATTTACTTGTCAATAACTCGCCTGGGAAACATCCAGAGAAGTCAAACACAGTGCTCCTATACTAATTGCCAGGCGCTGAGACGAATGCCGCCAAGATCGAGCGTCTAGGACTTACGGTTCAGGAGTTATTCACAGAAACATGGTTCTGAACATGCTGCCAATTTCTCGCCTGGGAAACATGCAGAGAAGTCCAAGATAGTGTTTTTTAGACTGGCTGCCACGAGCTGAATCGAATGCAGCCAAGAGCGAGCGTCTAGGACTTACGGTTCAGGAGTTATTCACAGAAACATGGTTCTGAACATGCTGCCAATTGCTCGTCTGGGAAACATGCAGAGAAGTCCAAGATAGTGTTTTTTAGACTGGCTGCCACGAGCTGAATCGAATGCAGCCAAGAGCGAGCGTCTAGGACTTACGGTTCAGGAGTTATTCACAGAAACATGGTTCTGAACATGCTGACAATTGCTCGCCTGGGAAACATGCAGAGAAGTCCAAGATAGTGTTTTTTAGACTGGCTGCCACGAGCTGAATCGAATGCAGCCAAGAGCGAGCGTCTAGGACTTACGGTTCAGGAGTTATTCACAGAAACATGGTTCTGAACATGCTGACAATTGCTCGCCTGGGAAACATCCAGAGAAGTCAAACACAGTGCTCCTATACTAATTGCCTGGCGCTGAGACGAATGCCGCCAAGATCGAGCGTCTAGGACTTACGGTTCAAGAATTAGCTTTAGAAACATTTGCCTTAGGAACATGCAGAGAAGTCCAAGATAGTGTTTTTTAGACTGGCTGCCACGAGCTGAATCGAATGCAGCCAAGAGTGAGCGTCTAGGACTTACGGTTCAGGAGTTATTCACAGAAACATGGTTCTGAACATGCTGACAATTGCTCGCCTGGGAAACATCCAGAGAAGTCAAACACAGTGCTCCTATACTAATTGCCTGGCGCTGAGACGAATGCCGCCAAGATCGAGCGTCTAGGACTTACGGTTCAAGAATTAGCTTTAGAAACATTTGCCTTAGGAACATGCAGAGAAGTCCAAGATAGTGTTTTTTAGACTGGCTGCCACGAGCTGAATCGAATGCAGCCAAGAGCGAGCGTCTAGGACTTACGGTTCAGGAGTTATTCACAGAAACATGGTTCTGAACATGCTGCCAATTGCTCGCCTGGGAAACATGCAGAGAAGTCCAAGATAGTGTTTTTTAGACTGGCTGCCACGAGCTGAATCGAATGCAGCCAAGAGCGAGCGTCTAGGACTTACGGTTCAGGAGTTATTCACAGAAACATGGTTCTTTTACTGCCAGCCGCGAAAGCGAAAATAACCAAGATCGAGCGTCTAGGATTTACTTGTCAATAACTCGCCTGGGAAACATCCAGAGAAGTCAAACACAGTGCTCCTATACTAATTGCCTGGCGCTGAGACGAATGCCGCCAAGATCGAGCGTCTAGGACTTACGGTTCAAGAATTAGCTTTAGAAACATTTGCCTTAGGAACATGCAGAGAAGTCCAAGATAGTGTTTTTTAGACTGGCTGCCACGAGCTGAATCGAATGCAGCCAAGAGCGAGCGTCTAGGACTTACGGTTCAGGAGTTATTCACAGAAACATGGTTCTGAACATGCTGCCAATTGCTCGCCTGGGAAACATGCAGAGAAGTCCAAGATAGTGTTTTTTAGACTGGCTGCCACGAGCTGAATCGAATGCAGCCAAGAGCGAGCGTCTAGGACTTACGGTTCAGGAGTTATTCACAGAAACATGGTTCTGAACATGCTGACAATTGCTCGCCTGGGAAACATGCAGAGAAGTCCAAGATAGTGTTTTTTAGACTGGCTGCCACGAGCTGAATCGAATGCAGCCAAGAGCGAGCGTCTAGGACTTACGGTTCAGGAGTTATTCACAGAAACATGGTTCTGAACATGCTGCCAATTGCTCGCCTGGGAAACATGCAGAGAAGTCCAAGATAGTGTTTTTTAGACTGGCTGCCACGAGCTGAATCGAATGCAGCCAAGAGCGAGCGTCTAGGACTTACGGTTCAGGAGTTATTCACAGAAACATGGTTCTTTTACTGCCAGCCGCGAAAGCGAAAATAACCAAGATCGAGCGTCTAGGATTTACTTGTCAATAACTCGCCTGGGAAACATCCAGAGAAGTCAAACACAGTGCTCCTATACTAATTGCGTGGCGCTGAGACGAATGCCGCCAAGATCGAGCGTCTAGGACTTACGGTTCAAGAATTAGCTTTAGAAACATTTGCCTTAGGAACATGCAGAGAAGTCCAAGATAGTGTTTTTTAGACTGGCTGCCACGAGCTGAATCGAATGCAGCCAAGAGCGAGCGTCTAGGACTTACGGTTCAGGAGTTATTCACAGAAACATGGTTCTGAACATGCTGCCAATTGCTCGCCTGGGAAACATGCAGAGAAGTCCAAGATAGTGTTTTTTAGACTGGCTGCCACGAGCTGAATCGAATGCAGCCAAGAGCGAGCGTCTAGGACTTACGGTTCAGGAGTTATTCACAGAAACATGGTTCTGAACATGCTGCCAATTGCTCGCCTGGGAAACATGCAGAGAAGTCCAAGATAGTGTTTTTTAGACTGGCTGCCACGAGCTGAATCGAATGCAGCCAAGAGCGAGCGTCTAGGACTTACGGTTCAGGAGTTATTCACAGAAACATGGTTCTGAACATGCTGCCAATTGCTCGCCTGGGAAACAAGCAGAGAAGTCCAAGATAGTGTTTTTTAGACTGGCTGCCACGAGCTGAATCGAATGCAGCCAAGAGCGAGCGTCTAGGACTTACGGTTCAGGAGTTATTCACAGAAACATGGTTCTTTTACTGCCAGCCGCGAAAGCGAAAATAACCAAGATCGAGCGTCTAGGATTTACTTGTCAATAACTCGCCTGGGAAACATCCAGAGAAGTCAAACACAGTGCTCCTATACTAATTGCCTGGCGCTGAGACGAATGCCGCCAAGATCGAGCGTCTAGGACTTACGGTTCAGGAGTTATTCACAGAAACATGGTTCTGAACATGCTGCCAATTTCTCGCCTGGGAAACATGCAGAGAAGTCCAAGATAGTGTTTTTTAGACTGGCTGCCACGAGCTGAATCGAATGCAGCCAAGAGCGAGCGTCTAGGACTTACGGTTCAGGAGTTATTCACAGAAACATGGTTCTGAACATGCTGCCAATTGCTCGTCTGGGAAACATGCAGAGAAGTCCAAGATAGTGTTTTTTAGACTGGCTGCCACGAGCTGAATCGAATGCAGCCAAGAGCGAGCGTCTAGGACTTACGGTTCAGGAGTTATTCACAGAAACATGGTTCTGAACATGCTGCCAATTGCTCGCCTGGGAAACATGCAGAGAAGTCCAAGATAGTGTTTTTTAGACTGGCTGCCACGAGCTGAATCGAATGCAGCCAAGAGCGAGCGTCTAGGACTTACGGTTCAGGAGTTATTCACAGAAACATGGTTCTGAACATGCTGACAATTGCTCGCCTGGGAAACATGCAGAGAAGTCCAAGATAGTGTTTTTTAGACTGGCTGCCACGAGCTGAATCGAATGCAGCCAAGAGCGAGCGTCTAGGACTTACGGTTCAGGAGTTATTCACAGAAACATGGTTCTGAACATGCTGCCAATTGCTCGCCTGGGAAACATGCAGAGAAGTCCAAGATAGTGTTTTTTAGACTGGCTGCCACGAGCTGAATCGAATGCAGCCAAGAGCGAGCGTCTAGGACTTACGGTTCAGGAGTTATTCACAGAAACATGGTTCTTTTACTGCCAGCCGCGAAAGCGAAAATAACCAAGATCGAGCGTCTAGGATTTACTTGTCAATAACTCGCCTGGGAAACATCCAGAGAAGTCAAACACAGTGCTCCTATACTAATTGCGTGGCGCTGAGACGAATGCCGCCAAGATCGAGCGTCTAGGACTTACGGTTCAAGAATTAGCTTTAGAAACATTTGCCTTAGGAACATGCAGAGAAGTCCAAGATAGTGTTTTTTAGACTGGCTGCCACGAGCTGAATCGAATGCAGCCAAGAGCGAGCGTCTAGGACTTACGGTTCAGGAGTTATTCACAGAAACATGGTTCTGAACATGCTGCCAATTGCTCGCCTGGGAAACATGCAGAGAAGTCCAAGATAGTGTTTTTTAGACTGGCTGCCACGAGCTGAATCGAATGCAGCCAAGAGCGAGCGTCTAGGACTTACGGTTCAGGAGTTATTCACAGAAACATGGTTCTGAACATGCTGCCAATTGCTCGCCTGGGAAACATGCAGAGAAGTCCAAGATAGTGTTTTTTAGACTGGCTGCCACGAGCTGAATCGAATGCAGCCAAGAGCGAGCGTCTAGGACTTACGGTTCAGGAGTTATTCACAGAAACATGGTTCTGAACATGCTGCCAATTGCTCGCCTGGGAAACAAGCAGAGAAGTCCAAGATAGTGTTTTTTAGACTGGCTGCCACGAGCTGAATCGAATGCAGCCAAGAGCGAGCGTCTAGGACTTACGGTTCAGGAGTTATTCACAGAAACATGGTTCTTTTACTGCCAGCCGCGAAAGCGAAAATAACCAAGATCGAGCGTCTAGGATTTACTTGTCAATAACTCGCCTGGGAAACATCCAGAGAAGTCAAACACAGTGCTCCTATACTAATTGCCTGGCGCTGAGACGAATGCCGCCAAGATCGAGCGTCTAGGACTTACGGTTCAGGAGTTATTCACAGAAACATGGTTCTGAACATGCTGCCAATTTCTCGCCTGGGAAACATGCAGAGAAGTCCAAGATAGTGTTTTTTAGACTGGCTGCCACGAGCTGAATCGAATGCAGCCAAGAGCGAGCGTCTAGGACTTACGGTTCAGGAGTTATTCACAGAAACATGGTTCTGAACATGCTGCCAATTGCTCGTCTGGGAAACATGCAGAGAAGTCCAAGATAGTGTTTTTTAGACTGGCTGCCACGAGCTGAATCGAATGCAGCCAAGAGCGAGCGTCTAGGACTTACGGTTCAGGAGTTATTCACAGAAACATGGTTCTGAACATGCTGCCAATTGCTCGCCTGGGAAACATGCAGAGAAGTCCAAGATAGTGTTTTTTAGACTGGCTGCCACGAGCTGAATCGAATGCAGCCAAGAGCGAGCGTCTAGGACTTACGGTTCAGGAGTTATTCACAGAAACATGGTTCTTTTACTGCCAGCCGCGAAAGCGAAAATAACCAAGATCGAGCGTCTAGGATTTACTTGTCAATAACTCGCCTGGGAAACATCCAGAGAAGTCAAACACAGTGCTCCTATACTAATTGCCAGGCGCTGAGACGAATGCCGCCAAGATCGAGCGTCTAGGACTTACGGTTCAGGAGTTATTCACAGAAACATGGTTCTGAACATGCTGCCAATTTCTCGCCTGGGAAACATGCAGAGAAGTCCAAGATAGTGTTTTTTAGACTGGCTGCCACGAGCTGAATCGAATGCAGCCAAGAGCGAGCGTCTAGGACTTACGGTTCAGGAGTTATTCACAGAAACATGGTTCTTTTACTGCCAGCCGCGAAAGCGAAAATAACCAAGATCGAGCGTCTAGGATTTACTTGTCAATAACTCGCCTGGGAAACATCCAGAGAAGTCAAACACAGTGCTCCTATACTAATTGCCAGGCGCTGAGACGAATGCCGCCAAGATCGAGCGTCTAGGACTTACGGTTCAGGAGTTATTCACAGAAACATGGTTCTGAACATGCTGCCAATTTCTCGCCTGGGAAACATGCAGAGAAGTCCAAGATAGTGTTTTTTAGACTGGCTGCCACGAGCTGAATCGAATGCAGCCAAGAGCGAGCGTCTAGGACTTACGGTTCAGGAGTTATTCACAGAAACATGGTTCTGAACATGCTGCCAATTGCTCGCCTGGGAAACATGCAGAGAAGTCCAAGATAGTGTTTTTTAGACTGGCTGCCACGAGCTGAATCGAATGCAGCCAAGAGCGAGCGTCTAGGACTTACGGTTCAGGAGTTATTCACAGAAACATGGTTCTGAACATGCTGCCAATTGCTCGCCTGGGAAACATGCAGAGAAGTCCAAGATAGTGTTTTTTAGACTGGCTGCCACGAGCTGAATCGAATGCAGCCAAGAGCGAGCGTCTAGGACTTACGGTTCAGGAGTTATTCACAGAAACATGGTTCTGAACATGCTGCCAATTGCTCGCCTGGGAAACATGCAGAGAAGTCCAAGATAGTGTTTTTTAGACTGGCTGCCACGAGCTGAATCGAATGCAGCCAAGAGCGAGCGTCTAGGACTTACGGTTCAGGAGTTATTCACAGAAACATGGTTCTGAACATGCTGCCAATTGCTCGCCTGGGAAACATGCAGAGAAGTCCAAGATAGTGTTTTTTAGACTGGCTGCCACGAGCTGAATCGAATGCAGCCAAGAGCGAGCGTCTAGGACTTACGGTTCAGGAGTTATTCACAGAAACATGGTTCTGAACATGCTGCCAATTGCTCGCCTGGGAAACATGCAGAGAAGTCCAAGATAGTGTTTTTTAGACTGGCTGCCACGAGCTGAATCGAATGCAGCCAAGAGCGAGCGTCTAGGACTTACGGTTCAGGAGTTATTCACAGAAACATGGTTCTTTTACTGCCAGCCGCGAAAGCGAAAATAACCAAGATCGAGCGTCTAGGATTTACTTGTCAATAACTCGCCTGGGAAACATCCAGAGAAGTCAAACACAGTGCTCCTATACTAATTGCCAGGCGCTGAGACGAATGCCGCCAAGATCGAGCGTCTAGGACTTACGGTTCAGGAGTTATTCACAGAAACATGGTTCTGAACATGCTGCCAATTGCTCGCCTGGGAAACATGCAGAGAAGTCCAAGATAGTGTTTTTTAGACTGGCTGCCACGAGCTGAATCGAATGCAGCCAAGAGCGAGCGTCTAGGACTTACGGTTCAGGAGTTATTCACAGAAACATGGTTCTGAACATGCTGACAATTGCTCGCCTGGGAAACATGCAGAGAAGTCCAAGATAGTGTTTTTTAGACTGGCTGCCACGAGCTGAATCGAATGCAGCCAAGAGCGAGCGTCTAGGACTTACGGTTCAGGAGTTATTCACAGAAACATGGTTCTGAAAATGCTGCCAATTGCTCGCCTGGGAAACAAGCAGAGAAGTCCAAGATAGTGTTTTTTAGACTGGCTGCCACGAGCTGAATCGAATGCAGCCAAGAGCGAGCGTCTAGGACTTACGGTTCAGGAGTTATTCACAGAAACATGGTTCTTTTACTGCCAGCCGCGAAAGCGAAAATAACCAAGATCGAGCGTCTAGGATTTACTTGTCAATAACTCGCCTGGGAAACATCCAGAGAAGTCAAACACAGTGCTCCTATACTAATTGCCTGGCGCTGAGACGAATGCCGCCAAGATCGAGCGTCTAGGACTTACGGTTCAAGAATTAGCTTTAGAAACATTTGCCTTAGGAACATGCAGAGAAGTCCAAGATAGTGTTTTTTAGACTGGCTGCCACGAGCTGAATCGAATGCAGCCAAGAGCGAGCGTCTAGGACTTACGGTTCAGGAGTTATTCACAGAAACATGGTTCTGAACATGCTGCCAATTGCTCGCCTGGGAAACATGCAGAGAAGTCCAAGATAGTGTTTTTTAGACTGGCTGCCACGAGCTGAATCGAATGCAGCCAAGAGCGAGCGTCTAGGACTTACGGTTCAGGAGTTATTCACAGAAACATGGTTCTGAACATGCTGCCAATTGCTCGCCTGGGAAACATGCAGAGAAGTCCAAGATAGTGTTTTTTAGACTGGCTGCCACGAGCTGAATCGAATGCAGCCAAGAGCGAGCGTCTAGGACTTACGGTTCAGGAGTTATTCACAGAAACATGGTTCTGAACATGCTGCCAATTGCTCGCCTGGGAAACATGCAGAGAAGTCCAAGATAGTGTTTTTTAGACTGGCTGCCACGAGCTGAATCGAATGCAGCCAAGAGCGAGCGTCTAGGACTTACGGTTCAGGAGTTATTCACAGAAACATGGTTCTTTTACTGCCAGCCGCGAAAGCGAAAATAACCAAGATCGAGCGTCTAGGATTTACTTGTCAATAACTCGCCTGGGAAACATCCAGAGAAGTCAAACACAGTGCTCCTATACTAATTGCCTGGCGCTGAGACGAATGCCGCCAAGATCGAGCGTCTAGGACTTACGGTTCAAGAATTAGCTTTAGAAACATTTGCCTTAGGAACATGCAGAGAAGTCCAAGATAGTGTTTTTTAGACTGGCTGCCACGAGCTGAATCGAATGCAGCCAAGAGCGAGCGTCTAGGACTTACGGTTCAGGAGTTATTCACAGAAACATGGTTCTGAACATGCTGCCAATTGCTCGCCTGGGAAACATGCAGAGAAGTCCAAGATAGTGTTTTTTAGACTGGCTGCCACGAGCTGAATCGAATGCAGCCAAGAGCGAGCGTCTAGGACTTACGGTTCAGGAGTTATTCACAGAAACATGGTTCTGAACATGCTGCCAATTGCTCGCCTGGGAAACATGCAGAGAAGTCCAAGATAGTGTTTTTTAGACTGGCTGCCACGAGCTGAATCGAATGCAGCCAAGAGCGAGCGTCTAGGACTTACGGTTCAGGAGTTATTCACAGAAACATGGTTCTGAACATGCTGCCAATTGCTCGCCTGGGAAACATGCAGAGAAGTCCAAGATAGTGTTTTTTAGACTGGCTGCCACGAGCTGAATCGAATGCAGCCAAGAGCGAGCGTCTAGGACTTACGGTTCAGGAGTTATTCACAGAAACATGGTTCTGAACATGCTGACAATTGCTCGCCTGGGAAACATGCAGAGAAGTCCAAGATAGTGTTTTTTAGACTGGCTGCCACGAGCTGAATCGAATGCAGCCAAGAGCGAGCGTCTAGGACTTACGGTTCAGGAGTTATTCACAGAAACATGGTTCTGAAAATGCTGCCAATTGCTCGCCTGGGAAACAAGCAGAGAAGTCCAAGATAGTGTTTTTTAGACTGGCTGCCACGAGCTGAATCGAATGCAGCCAAGAGCGAGCGTCTAGGACTTACGGTTCAGGAGTTATTCACAGAAACATGGTTCTTTTACTGCCAGCCGCGAAAGCGAAAATAACCAAGATCGAGCGTCTAGGATTTACTTGTCAATAACTCGCCTGGGAAACATCCAGAGAAGTCAAACACAGTGCTCCTATACTAATTGCGTGGCGCTGAGACGAATGCCGCCAAGATCGAGCGTCTAGGACTTACGGTTCAAGAATTAGCTTTAGAAACATTTGCCTTAGGAACATGCAGAGAAGTCCAAGATAGTGTTTTTTAGACTGGCTGCCACGAGCTGAATCGAATGCAGCCAAGAGCGAGCGTCTAGGACTTACGGTTCAGGAGTTATTCACAGAAACATGGTTCTGAACATGCTGCCAATTGCTCGCCTGGGAAACATGCAGAGAAGTCCAAGATAGTGTTTTTTAGACTGGCTGCCACGAGCTGAATCGAATGCAGCCAAGAGCGAGCGTCTAGGACTTACGGTTCAGGAGTTATTCACAGAAACATGGTTCTGAACATGCTGCCAATTGCTCGCCTGGGAAACATGCAGAGAAGTCCAAGATAGTGTTTTTTAGACTGGCTGCCACGAGCTGAATCGAATGCAGCCAAGAGCGAGCGTCTAGGACTTACGGTTCAGGAGTTATTCACAGAAACATGGTTCTGAACATGCTGCCAATTGCTCGCCTGGGAAACATGCAGAGAAGTCCAAGATAGTGTTTTTTAGACTGGCTGCCACGAGCTGAATCGAATGCAGCCAAGAGCGAGCGTCTAGGACTTACGGTTCAGGAGTTATTCACAGAAACATGGTTCTGAACATGCTGACAATTGCTCGCCTGGGAAACATGCAGAGAAGTCCAAGATAGTGTTTTTTAGACTGGCTGCCACGAGCTGAATCGAATGCAGCCAAGAGCGAGCGTCTAGGACTTACGGTTCAGGAGTTATTCACAGAAACATGGTTCTGAACATGCTGACAATTGCTCGCCTGGGAAACATGCAGAGAAGTCCAAGATAGTGTTTTTTAGACTGGCTGCCACGAGCTGAATCGAATGCAGCCAAGAGCGAGCGTCTAGGACTTACGGTTCAGGAGTTATTCACAGAAACATGGTTCTGAAAATGCTGCCAATTGCTCGCCTGGGAAACAAGCAGAGAAGTCCAAGATAGTGTTTTTTAGACTGGCTGCCACGAGCTGAATCGAATGCAGCCAAGAGCGAACGTCTAGGACTTACGGTTCAGGAGTTATTCACAGAAACATGGTTCTTTTACTGCCAGCCGCGAAAGCGAAAATAACCAAGATCGAGCGTCTAGGATTTACTTGTCAATAACTCGCCTGGGAAACATCCAGAGAAGTCAAACACAGTGCTCCTATACTAATTGCCTGGCGCTGAGACGAATGCCGCCAAGATCGAGCGTCTAGGACTTACGGTTCAAGAATTAGCTTTAGAAACATTTGCCTTAGGAACATGCAGAGAAGTCCAAGATAGTGTTTTTTAGACTGGCTGCCACGAGCTGAATCGAATGCAGCCAAGAGCGAGCGTCTAGGACTTACGGTTCAGGAGTTATTCACAGAAACATGGTTCTGAACATGCTGCCAATTGCTCGCCTGGGAAACATGCAGAGAAGTCCAAGATAGTGTTTTTTAGACTGGCTGCCACGAGCTGAATCGAATGCAGCCAAGAGCGAGCGTCTAGGACTTACGGTTCAGGAGTTATTCACAGAAACATGGTTCTGAACATGCTGCCAATTGCTCGCCTGGGAAACATGCAGAGAAGTCCAAGATAGTGTTTTTTAGACTGGCTGCCACGAGCTGAATCGAATGCAGCCAAGAGCGAGCGTCTAGGACTTACGGTTCAGGAGTTATTCACAGAAACATGGTTCTGAACATGCTGCCAATTGCTCGCCTGGGAAACATGCAGAGAAGTCCAAGATAGTGTTTTTTAGACTGGCTGCCACGAGCTGAATCGAATGCAGCCAAGAGCGAGCGTCTAGGACTTACGGTTCAGGAGTTATTCACAGAAACATGGTTCTTTTACTGCCAGCCGCGAAAGCGAAAATAACCAAGATCGAGCGTCTAGGATTTACTTGTCAATAACTCGCCTGGGAAACATCCAGAGAAGTCAAACACAGTGCTCCTATACTAATTGCCTGGCGCTGAGACGAATGCCGCCAAGATCGAGCGTCTAGGACTTACGGTTCAAGAATTAGCTTTAGAAACATTTGCCTTAGGAACATGCAGAGAAGTCCAAGATAGTGTTTTTTAGACTGGCTGCCACGAGCTGAATCGAATGCAGCCAAGAGCGAGCGTCTAGGACTTACGGTTCAGGAGTTATTCACAGAAACATGGTTCTGAACATGCTGCCAATTGCTCGCCTGGGAAACATGCAGAGAAGTCCAAGATAGTGTTTTTTAGACTGGCTGCCACGAGCTGAATCGAATGCAGCCAAGAGCGAGCGTCTAGGGACTTACGGTTCAGGAGTTATTCACAGAAACATGGTTCTGAACATGCTGCCAATTGCTCGCCTGGGAAACATGCAGAGAAGTCCAAGATAGTGTTTTTTAGACTGGCTGCCACGAGCTGAATCGAATGCAGCCAAGAGCGAGCGTCTAGGACTTACGGTTCAGGAGTTATTCACAGAAACATGGTTCTGAACATGCTGCCAATTGCTCGCCTGGGAAACAAGCAGAGAAGTCCAAGATAGTGTTTTTTAGACTGGCTGCCACGAGCTGAATCGAATGCAGCCAAGAGCGAGCGTCTAGGACTTACGGTTCAGGAGTTATTCACAGAAACATGGTTCTTTTACTGCCAGCCGCGAAAGCGAAAATAACCAAGATCGAGCGTCTAGGATTTACTTGTCAATAACTCGCCTGGGAAACATCCAGAGAAGTCAAACACAGTGCTCCTATACTAATTACCTGGCGCTGAGACGAATGCCGCCAAGATCGAGCGTCTAGGACTTACGGTTCAAGAATTAGCTTTAGAAACATTTGCCTTAGGAACATGCAGAGAAGTCCAAGATAGTGTTTTTTAGACTGGCTGCCACGAGCTGAATCGAATGCAGCCAAGAGCGAGCGTCTAGGACTTACGGTTCAGGAGTTATTCACAGAAACATGGTTCTGAACATGCTGCCAATTGCTCGCCTGGGAAACATGCAGAGAAGTCCAAGATAGTGTTTTTTAGACTGGCTGCCACGAGCTGAATCGAATGCAGCCAAGAGCGAGCGTCTAGGACTTACGGTTCAGGAGTTATTCACAGAAACATGGTTCTGAACATGCTGCCAATTGCTCGCCTGGGAAACATGCAGAGAAGTCCAAGATAGTGTTTTTTAGACTGGCTGCCACGAGCTGAATCGAATGCAGCCAAGAGCGAGCGTCTAGGACTTACGGTTCAGGAGTTATTCACAGAAACATGGTTCTGAACATGCTGCCAATTTCTCGCCTGGGAAACATGCAGAGAAGTCCAAGATAGTGTTTTTTAGACTGGCTGCCACGAGCTGAATCGAATGCAGCCAAGAGCGAGCGTCTAGGACTTACGGTTCAGGAGTTATTCACAGAAACATGGTTCTGAACATGCTGCCAATTGCTCGCCTGGGAAACATGCAGAGAAGTCCAAGATAGTGTTTTTTAGACTGGCTGCCACGAGCTGAATCGAATGCAGCCAAGAGCGAGCGTCTAGGACTTACGGTTCAGGAGTTATTCACAGAAACATGGTTTTTTTACTGCCAGCCGCGAAAGCGAAAATAACCAAGATCGAGCGTCTAGGATTTACTTGTCAATAACTCGCCTGGGAAACATCCAGAGAAGTCAAACACAGTGCTCCTATACTAATTGCCAGGCGCTGAGACGAATGCCGCCAAGATCGAGCGTCTAGGACTTACGGTTCAGGAGTTATTCACAGAAACATGGTTCTGAACATGCTGCCAATTGCTCGCCTGGGAAACATGCAGAGAAGTCCAAGATAGTGTTTTTTAGACTGGCTGCCACGAGCTGAATCGAATGCAGCCAAGAGCGAGCGTCTAGGACTTACGGTTCAGGAGTTATTCACAGAAACATGGTTCTGAACATGCTGCCAATTGCTCGCCTGGGAAACATGCAGAGAAGTCCAAGATAGTGTTTTTTAGACTGGCTGCCACGAGCTGAATCGAATGCAGCCAAGAGCGAGCGTCTAGGACTTACGGTTCAGGAGTTATTCACAGAAACATGGTTCTTTTACTGCCAGCCGCGAAAGCGAAAATAACCAAGATCGAGCGTCTAGGATTTACTTGTCAATAACTCGCCTGGGAAACATCCAGAGAAGTCAAACACAGTGCTCCTATACTAATTGCCAGGCGCTGAGACGAATGCCGCCAAGATCGAGCGTCTAGGACTTACGGTTCAGGAGTTATTCACAGAAACATGGTTCTGAACATGCTGCCAATTTCTCGCCTGGGAAACATGCAGAGAAGTCCAAGATAGTGTTTTTTAGACTGGCTGCCACGAGCTGAATCGAATGCAGCCAAGAGCGAGCGTCTAGGACTTACGGTTCAGGAGTTATTCACAGAAACATGGTTCTGAACATGCTGCCAATTTCTCGCCTGGGAAACATGCAGAGAAGTCCAAGATAGTGTTTTTTAGACTGGCTGCCACGAGCTGAATCGAATGCAGCCAAGAGCGAGCGTCTAGGACTTACGGTTCAGGAGTTATTCACAGAAACATGGTTCTGAACATGCTGCCAATTGCTCGCCTGGGAAACATGCAGAGAAGTCCAAGATAGTGTTTTTTAGACTGGCTGCCACGAGCTGAATCGAATGCAGC
Source organism: Rhinoderma darwinii (assembly GCF_050947455.1). NCBI lineage: Eukaryota > Metazoa > Chordata > Amphibia > Anura > Rhinodermatidae > Rhinoderma > Rhinoderma darwinii. The sequence goes on along the minus strand of NW_027463289.1, from coordinate 17,467 downwards.
CAAGAGCGAGCGTCTAGGACTTACGGTTCAGGAGTTATTCACAGAAACATGGTTTTTTTACTGCCAGCCGCGAAAGCGAAAATAACCAAGATCGAGCGTCTAGGATTTACTTGTCAATAACTCGCCTGGGAAACATCCAGAGAAGTCAAACACAGTGCTCCTATACTAATTGCCAGGCGCTGAGACGAATGCCGCCAAGATCGAGCGTCTAGGACTTACGGTTCAGGAGTTATTCACAGAAACATGGTTCTGAACATGCTGCCAATTGCTCGCCTGGGAAACATGCAGAGAAGTCCAAGATAGTGTTTTTTAGACTGGCTGCCACGAGCTGAATCGAATGCAGCCAAGAGCGAGCGTCTAGGACTTACGGTTCAGGAGTTATTCACAGAAACATGGTTCTGAACATGCTGCCAATTGCTCGCCTGGGAAACATGCAGAGAAGTCCAAGATAGTGTTTTTTAGACTGGCTGCCACGAGCTGAATCGAATGCAGCCAAGAGCGAGCGTCTAGGACTTACGGTTCAGGAGTTATTCACAGAAACATGGTTTTTTTACTGCCAGCCGCGAAAGCGAAAATAACCAAGATCGAGCGTCTAGGATTTACTTGTCAATAACTCGCCTGGGAAACATCCAGAGAAGTCAAACACAGTGCTCCTATACTAATTGCCAGGCGCTGAGACGAATGCCGCCAAGATCGAGCGTCTAGGACTTACGGTTCAGGAGTTATTCACAGAAACATGGTTCTGAACATGCTGCCAATTTCTCGTCTGGGAAACATGCAGAGAAGTCCAAGATAGTGTTTTTTAGACTGGCTGCCACGAGCTGAATCGAATGCAGCCAAGAGCGAGCGTCTAGGACTTACGGTTCAGGAGTTATTCACAGAAACATGGTTCTGAACATGCTGCCAATTTCTCGCCTGGGAAACATGCAGAGAAGTCCAAGATAGTGTTTTTAGACTGGCTGCCACGAGCTGAATCCGAATGCAGCCAAGAGCGAGCGTCTAGGACTTACGGTTCAGGAGTTATTCACAGAAACATGGTTTTTTTACTGCCAGCCGCGAAAGCGAAAATAACCAAGATCGAGCGTCTAGGATTTACTTGTCAATAACTCGCCTGGGAAACATCCAGAGAAGTCAAACACAGTGCTCCTATACTAATTGCCAGGCGCTGAGACGAATGCCGCCAAGATCGAGCGTCTAGGACTTACGGTTCAGGAGTTATTCACAGAAACATGGTTCTGAACATGCTGCCAATTTTCGTCTGGGAAACATGCAGAGAAGTCCAAGATAGTGTTTTTTAGACTGGCTGCCACGAGCTGAATCGAATGCAGCCAAGAGCGAGCGTCTAGGACTTACGGTTCAGGAGTTATTCACAGAAACATGGTTCTGAACATGCTGCCAATTGCTCGCCTGGGAAACATGCAGAGAAGTCCAAGATAGTGTTTTTTAGACTGGCTGCCACGAGCTGAATCGAATGCAGCCAAGAGCGAGCGTCTAGGACTTACGGTTCAGGAGTTATTCACAGAAACATGGTTCTTTTACTGCCAGCCGCGAAAGCGAAAATAACCAAGATCGAGCGTCTAGGATTTACTTGTCAATAACTCGCCTGGGAAACATCCAGAGAAGTCAAACACAGTGCTCCTATACTATTGCCAGGCGCTGAGACGAATGCCGCCAAGATCGAGCGTCTAGGACTTACGGTTCAGGAGTTATTCACAGAAACATGGTTCTGACATGCTGCCAATTTCTCGCCTGGGAAACATGCAGAGAAGTCCAAGATAGTGTTTTTTAGACTGGCTGCCACGAGCTGAATCGAATGCAGCCAAGAGCGAGCGTCTAGGACTTACGGTCAGGAGTTATTCACAGAAATATGGTTCTGAACATGCTGCCAATTGCTCGCCTGGGAAACATGCAGAGAAGTCCGAGATAGTGTTTTTTAGACTGGCTGCCACGAGCTGAATCGAATGCAGCCAAGAGCGAGCGTCTAGGACTTACGGTTCAGGAGTTATTCACAGAAACATGGTTCTGAACATGCTGCCAAATTTCTCGCCTGGGAAACATGCAGAGAAGTCCAAGATAGTGTTTTTTAGACTGGCTGCCACGAGCTGAATCGAATGCAGCCAAGAGCGAGCGTCTAGGACTTACGGTTCAGGAGTTATTCACAGAAACATGGTTCTTTACTGCCAGCCGCGAAAGCGAAAATAACCAAGATCGAGCGTCTAGGATTTACTTGTCAATAACTCGCCTGGGAAACATCCAGAGAAGTCAAACACAGTGCTCCTATACTAATTGCGTGGCGCTGAGACGAATGCCGCCAAGATCGAGCGTCCTAGGACTTACGGTTCAAGAATTAGCTTTAGAAACATTTGCCTTAGGAACATGCAGAGAAGTCCAAGATAGTGTTTTTTAGACTGGCTGCCACGAGCTGAATCGAATGCAGCCAAGAGCGAGCGTCTAGGACTTACGGTTCAGGAGTTATTCACAGAAACATGGTTCTGAACATGCTGCCAATTGCTCGCCTGGGAAACATGCAGAGAAGTCCAAGATAGAGTTTTTAGACTGGCTGCCACGAGCTGAATCGAATGCAGCCCAAGAGCGAGCGTCTAGGACTTACGGTTCAGGAGTTATTCACAGAAACATGGTTCTGAACATGCTGCCAATTGCTCGCCTGGGAAACATGCAGAGAAGTCCAAGATAGTGTTTTTTAGACTGGCTGCCACGAGCTGAATCGAATGCAGCCAAGAGCGAGCGTCTAGGACTTACGGTTCAGGAGTTATTCACAGAAACATGGTTCTTTTACTGCCAGCCGCGAAAGCGAAAATAACCAAGATCGAGCGTCTAGGATTTACTTGTCAATAACTCTCGCCAGGGACAACAACCAGAGAAGTCCAACACAGTGCTCCTATACTAATTGCCTGGCGCTGAGACGAATGCCGCCAAGATCGAGCGTCTAGGACTTACGGTTCAAGAATTAGCTTTAGAAACATTTGCCTTAGGAACATGCAGAGAAGTCCAAGATAGTGTTTTTTAGACTGGCTGCCACGAGCTGAATCGAATGCAGCCAAGAGCGAGCGTCTAGACTTACGGTTCAGGATTTATTCACAGAAACATGGTTCTGAACATGCTGCCAATTGCTCGCCTGGAAACATGCAGAGAAGTCCAAGATAGTGTTTTTTAGACTGGCTGCCACGAGCTGAATCGAATGCAGCCAAGAGCGAGCGTCTAGGACTTACGGTTCAGGAGTTATTCACAGAAACATGGTTCTGAACATGCTGCCAATTGCTCGCCTGGGAAACATGCAGAGAAGTCCAAGATAGTGTTTTTTAGACTGGCTGCCACGAGCTGAATCGAATGCAGCCAAGAGCGAGCGTCTAGGACTTACGGTTCAGGAGTTATTCACAGAAACATGGTTCTGAACATGCTGCCAATTTCTCGCCTGGGAAACATGCAGAGAAGTCCAAGATAGTGTTTTTTAGACTGGCTGCCACGAGCTGAATCGAATGCAGCCAAGAGCGAGCGTCTAGGACTTACGGTTCAGGAGTTATTCACAGAAACATGGTTCTGAACATGCTGCCAATTGCTCGCCTGGGAAACATGCAGAGAAGTCCAAGATAGTGTTTTTTAGACTGGCTGCCACGAGCTGAATCGAATGCAGCCAAGAGCGAGCGTCTAGGACTTACGGTTCAGGAGTTATTCACAGAAACATGGTTTTTTTACTGCCAGCCGCGAAAGCGAAAATAACCAAGATCGAGCGTCTAGGATTTACTTGTCAATAACTCGCCTGGGAAACATCCAGAGAAGTCAAACACAGTGCTCCTATACTAATTGCCAGGCGCTGAGACGAATGCCGCCAAGATCGAGCGTCTAGGACTTACGGTTCAGGAGTTATTCACAGAAACATGGTTCTGAACATGCTGCCAATTGCTCGCCTGGGAAACATGCAGAGAAGTCCAAGATAGTGTTTTTTAGACTGGCTGCCACGAGCTGAATCGAATGCAGCCAAGAGCGAGCGTCTAGGACTTACGGTTCAGGAGTTATTCACAGAAACATGGTTCTGAACATGCTGCCAATTGCTCGCCTGGGAAACATGCAGAGAAGTCCAAGATAGTGTTTTTTAGACTGGCTGCCACGAGCTGAATCGAATGCAGCCAAGAGCGAGCGTCTAGGACTTACGGTTCAGGAGTTATTCACAGAAACATGGTTCTTTTACTGCCAGCCGCGAAAGCGAAAATAACCAAGATCGAGCGTCTAGGATTTACTTGTCAATAACTCGCCTGGGAAACATCCAGAGAAGTCAAACACAGTGCTCCTATACTAATTGCCAGGCGCTGAGACGAATGCCGCCAAGATCGAGCGTCTAGGACTTACGGTTCAGGAGTTATTCACAGAAACATGGTTCTGAACATGCTGCCAATTTCTCGCCTGGGAAACATGCAGAGAAGTCCAAGATAGTGTTTTTTAGACTGGCTGCCACGAGCTGAATCGAATGCAGCCAAGAGCGAGCGTCTAGGACTTACGGTTCAGGAGTTATTCACAGAAACATGGTTCTGAACATGCTGCCAATTTCTCGCCTGGGAAACATGCAGAGAAGTCCAAGATAGTGTTTTTTAGACTGGCTGCCACGAGCTGAATCGAATGCAGCCAAGAGCGAGCGTCTAGGACTTACGGTTCAGGAGTTATTCACAGAAACATGGTTCTGAACATGCTGCCAATTGCTCGCCTGGGAAACATGCAGAGAAGTCCAAGATAGTGTTTTTTAGACTGGCTGCCACGAGCTGAATCGAATGCAGCCAAGAGCGAGCGTCTAGGACTTACGGTTCAGGAGTTATTCACAGAAACATGGTTTTTTTACTGCCAGCCGCGAAAGCGAAAATAACCAAGATCGAGCGTCTAGGATTTACTTGTCAATAACTCGCCTGGGAAACATCCAGAGAAGTCAAACACAGTGCTCCTATACTAATTGCCAGGCGCTGAGACGAATGCCGCCAAGATCGAGCGTCTAGGACTTACGGTTCAGGAGTTATTCACAGAAACATGGTTCTGAACATGCTGCCAATTGCTCGCCTGGGAAACATGCAGAGAAGTCCAAGATAGTGTTTTTTAGACTGGCTGCCACGAGCTGAATCGAATGCAGCCAAGAGCGAGCGTCTAGGACTTACGGTTCAGGAGTTATTCACAGAAACATGGTTCTGAACATGCTGCCAATTGCTCGCCTGGGAAACATGCAGAGAAGTCCAAGATAGTGTTTTTTAGACTGGCTGCCACGAGCTGAATCGAATGCAGCCAAGAGCGAGCGTCTAGGACTTACGGTTCAGGAGTTATTCACAGAAACATGGTTTTTTTACTGCCAGCCGCGAAAGCGAAAATAACCAAGATCGAGCGTCTAGGATTTACTTGTCAATAACTCGCCTGGGAAACATCCAGAGAAGTCAAACACAGTGCTCCTATACTAATTGCCAGGCGCTGAGACGAATGCCGCCAAGATCGAGCGTCTAGGACTTACGGTTCAGGAGTTATTCACAGAAACATGGTTCTGAACATGCTGCCAATTTCTCGTCTGGGAAACATGCAGAGAAGTCCAAGATAGTGTTTTTTAGACTGGCTGCCACGAGCTGAATCGAATGCAGCCAAGAGCGAGCGTCTAGGACTTACGGTTCAGGAGTTATTCACAGAAACATGGTTCTGAACATGCTGCCAATTTCTCGCCTGGGAAACATGCAGAGAAGTCCAAGATAGTGTTTTTTAGACTGGCTGCCACGAGCTGAATCGAATGCAGCCAAGAGCGAGCGTCTAGGACTTACGGTTCAGGAGTTATTCACAGAAACATGGTTTTTTTACTGCCAGCCGCGAAAGCGAAAATAACCAAGATCGAGCGTCTAGGATTTACTTGTCAATAACTCGCCTGGGAAACATCCAGAGAAGTCAAACACAGTGCTCCTATACTAATTGCCAGGCGCTGAGACGAATGCCGCCAAGATCGAGCGTCTAGGACTTACGGTTCAGGAGTTATTCACAGAAACATGGTTCTGAACATGCTGCCAATTTCTCGTCTGGGAAACATGCAGAGAAGTCCAAGATAGTGTTTTTTAGACTGGCTGCCACGAGCTGAATCGAATGCAGCCAAGAGCGAGCGTCTAGGACTTACGGTTCAGGAGTTATTCACAGAAACATGGTTCTGAACATGCTGCCAATTTCTCGCCTGGGAAACATGCAGAGAAGTCCAAGATAGTGTTTTTTAGACTGGCTGCCACGAGCTGAATCGAATGCAGCCAAGAGCGAGCGTCTAGGACTTACGGTTCAGGAGTTATTCACAGAAACATGGTTCTGAACATGCTGCCAATTGCTCGCCTGGGAAACATGCAGAGAAGTCCAAGATAGTGTTTTTTAGACTGGCTGCCACGAGCTGAATCGAATGCAGCCAAGAGCGAGCGTCTAGGACTTACGGTTCAGGAGTTATTCACAGAAACATGGTTCTTTTACTGCCAGCCGCGAAAGCGAAAATAACCAAGATCGAGCGTCTAGGATTTACTTGTCAATAACTCGCCTGGGAAACATCCAGAGAAGTCAAACACAGTGCTCCTATACTAATTGCCAGGCGCTGAGACGAATGCCGCCAAGATCGAGCGTCTAGGACTTACGGTTCAGGAGTTATTCACAGAAACATGGTTCTGAACATGCTGCCAATTTCTCGCCTGGGAAACATGCAGAGAAGTCCAAGATAGTGTTTTTTAGACTGGCTGCCACGAGCTGAATCGAATGCAGCCAAGAGCGAGCGTCTAGGACTTACGGTTCAGGAGTTATTCACAGAAATATGGTTCTGAACATGCTGCCAATTGCTCGCCTGGGAAACATGCAGAGAAGTCCGAGATAGTGTTTTTTAGACTGGCTGCCACGAGCTGAATCGAATGCAGCCAAGAGCGAGCGTCTAGGACTTACGGTTCAGGAGTTATTCACAGAAACATGGTTCTGAACATGCTGCCAATTTCTCGCCTGGGAAACATGCAGAGAAGTCCAAGATAGTGTTTTTTAGACTGGCTGCCACGAGCTGAATCGAATGCAGCCAAGAGCGAGCGTCTAGGACTTACGGTTCAGGAGTTATTCACAGAAACATGGTTCTTTTACTGCCAGCCGCGAAAGCGAAAATAACCAAGATCGAGCGTCTAGGATTTACTTGTCAATAACTCGCCTGGGAAACATCCAGAGAAGTCAAACACAGTGCTCCTATACTAATTGCGTGGCGCTGAGACGAATGCCGCCAAGATCGAGCGTCTAGGACTTACGGTTCAAGAATTAGCTTTAGAAACATTTGCCTTAGGAACATGCAGAGAAGTCCAAGATAGTGTTTTTTAGACTGGCTGCCACGAGCTGAATCGAATGCAGCCAAGAGCGAGCGTCTAGGACTTACGGTTCAGGAGTTATTCACAGAAACATGGTTCTGAACATGCTGCCAATTGCTCGCCTGGGAAACATGCAGAGAAGTCCAAGATAGAGTTTTTTAGACTGGCTGCCACGAGCTGAATCGAATGCAGCCAAGAGCGAGCGTCTAGGACTTACGGTTCAGGAGTTATTCACAGAAACATGGTTCTGAACATGCTGCCAATTGCTCGCCTGGGAAACATGCAGAGAAGTCCAAGATAGTGTTTTTTAGACTGGCTGCCACGAGCTGAATCGAATGCAGCCAAGAGCGAGCGTCTAGGACTTACGGTTCAGGAGTTATTCACAGAAACATGGTTCTTTTACTGCCAGCCGCGAAAGCGAAAATAACCAAGATCGAGCGTCTAGGATTTACTTGTCAATAACTCGCCTGGGAAACATCCAGAGAAGTCAAACACAGTGCTCCTATACTAATTGCCAGGCGCTGAGACGAATGCCGCCAAGATCGAGCGTCTAGGACTTACGGTTCAGGAGTTATTCACAGAAACATGGTTCTGAACATGCTGCCAATTTCTCGCCTGGGAAACATGCAGAGAAGTCCAAGATAGTGTTTTTTAGACTGGCTGCCACGAGCTGAATCGAATGCAGCCAAGAGCGAGCGTCTAGGACTTACGGTTCAGGAGTTATTCACAGAAATATGGTTCTGAACATGCTGCCAATTGCTCGCCTGGGAAACATGCAGAGAAGTCCGAGATAGTGTTTTTTAGACTGGCTGCCACGAGCTGAATCGAATGCAGCCAAGAGCGAGCGTCTAGGACTTACGGTTCAGGAGTTATTCACAGAAACATGGTTCTGAACATGCTGCCAATTTCTCGCCTGGGAAACATGCAGAGAAGTCCAAGATAGTGTTTTTTAGACTGGCTGCCACGAGCTGAATCGAATGCAGCCAAGAGCGAGCGTCTAGGACTTACGGTTCAGGAGTTATTCACAGAAACATGGTTCTTTTACTGCCAGCCGCGAAAGCGAAAATAACCAAGATCGAGCGTCTAGGATTTACTTGTCAATAACTCGCCTGGGAAACATCCAGAGAAGTCAAACACAGTGCTCCTATACTAATTGCGTGGCGCTGAGACGAATGCCGCCAAGATCGAGCGTCTAGGACTTACGGTTCAAGAATTAGCTTTAGAAACATTTGCCTTAGGAACATGCAGAGAAGTCCAAGATAGTGTTTTTTAGACTGGCTGCCACGAGCTGAATCGAATGCAGCCAAGAGCGAGCGTCTAGGACTTACAGTTCAGGAGTTATTCACAGAAACATGGTTCTGAACATGCTGCCAATTGCTCGCCTGGGAAACATGCAGAGAAGTCCAAGATAGAGTTTTTTAGACTGGCTGCCACGAGCTGAATCGAATGCAGCCAAGAGCGAGCGTCTAGGACTTACGGTTCAGGAGTTATTCACAGAAACATGGTTCTGAACATGCTGCCAATTGCTCGCCTGGGAAACATGCAGAGAAGTCCAAGATAGTGTTTTTTAGACTGGCTGCCACGAGCTGAATCGAATGCAGCCAAGAGCGAGCGTCTAGGACTTACGGTTCAGGAGTTATTCACAGAAACATGGTTCTGAACATGCTGCCAATTTCTCGCCTGGGAAACATGCAGAGAAGTCCAAGATAGTGTTTTTTAGACTGGCTGCCACGAGCTGAATCGAATGCAGCCAAGAGCGAGCGTCTAGGACTTACGGTTCAGGAGTTATTCACAGAAATATGGTTCTGAACATGCTGCCAATTGCTCGCCTGGGAAACATGCAGAGAAGTCCGAGATAGTGTTTTTTAGACTGGCTGCCACGAGCTGAATCGAATGCAGCCAAGAGCGAGCGTCTAGGACTTACGGTTCAGGAGTTATTCACAGAAACATGGTTCTGAACATGCTGCCAATTTCTCGCCTGGGAAACATGCAGAGAAGTCCAAGATAGTGTTTTTTAGACTGGCTGCCACGAGCTGAATCGAATGCAGCCAAGAGCGAGCGTCTAGGACTTACGGTTCAGGAGTTATTCACAGAAACATGGTTCTTTTACTGCCAGCCGCGAAAGCGAAAATAACCAAGATCGAGCGTCTAGGATTTACTTGTCAATAACTCGCCTGGGAAACATCCAGAGAAGTCAAACACAGTGCTCCTATACTAATTGCGTGGCGCTGAGACGAATGCCGCCAAGATCGAGCGTCTAGGACTTACGGTTCAAGAATTAGCTTTAGAAACATTTGCCTTAGGAACATGCAGAGAAGTCCAAGATAGTGTTTTTTAGACTGGCTGCCACGAGCTGAATCGAATGCAGCCAAGAGCGAGCGTCTAGGACTTACGGTTCAGGAGTTATTCACAGAAACATGGTTCTGAACATGCTGCCAATTGCTCGCCTGGGAAACATGCAGAGAAGTCCAAGATAGTGTTTTTTAGACTGGCTGCCACGAGCTGAATCGAATGCAGCCAAGAGCGAGCGTCTAGGACTTACGGTTCAGGAGTTATTCACAGAAACATGGTTCTGAACATGCTGCCAATTGCTCGCCTGGGAAACATGCAGAGAAGTCCAAGATAGTGTTTTTTAGACTGGCTGCCACGAGCTGAATCGAATGCAGCCAAGAGCGAGCGTCTAGGACTTACGGTTCAGGAGTTATTCACAGAAACATGGTTCTGAACATGCTGCCAATTGCTCGCCTGGGAAACATGCAGAGAAGTCCAAGATAGTGTTTTTTAGACTGGCTGCCACGAGCTGAATCGAATGCAGCCAAGAGCGAGCGTCTAGGACTTACGGTTCAGGAGTTATTCACAGAAACATGGTTCTGAACATGCTGCCAATTTCTCGCCTGGGAAACATGCAGAGAAGTCCAAGATAGTGTTTTTTAGACTGGCTGCCACGAGCTGAATCGAATGCAGCCAAGAGCGAGCGTCTAGGACTTACGGTTCAGGAGTTATTCACAGAAACATGGTTCTGAACATGCTGCCAATTGCTCGCCTGGGAAACATGCAGAGAAGTCCAAGATAGTGTTTTTTAGACTGGCTGCCACGAGCTGAATCGAATGCAGCCAAGAGCGAGCGTCTAGGACTTACGGTTCAGGAGTTATTCACAGAAACATGGTTCTGAACATGCTGCCAATTGCTCGCCTGGGAAACATGCAGAGAAGTCCAAGATAGTGTTTTTTAGACTGGCTGCCACGAGCTGAATCGAATGCAGCCAAGAGCGAGCGTCTAGGACTTACGGTTCAGGAGTTATTCACAGAAACATGGTTCTGAACATGCTGCCAATTTCTCGCCTGGGAAACATGCAGAGAAGTCCAAGATAGTGTTTTTTAGACTGGCTGCCACGAGCTGAATCGAATGCAGCCAAGAGCGAGCGTCTAGGACTTACGGTTCAGGAGTTATTCACAGAAACATGGTTCTGAACATGCTGCCAATTGCTCGCCTGGGAAACATGCAGAGAAGTCCAAGATAGTGTTTTTTAGACTGGCTGCCACGAGCTGAATCGAATGCAGCCAAGAGCGAGCGTCTAGGACTTACGGTTCAGGAGTTATTCACAGAAACATGGTTTTTTTACTGCCAGCCGCGAAAGCGAAAATAACCAAGATCGAGCGTCTAGGATTTACTTGTCAATAACTCGCCTGGGAAACATCCAGAGAAGTCAAACACAGTGCTCCTATACTAATTGCCAGGCGCTGAGACGAATGCCGCCAAGATCGAGCGTCTAGGACTTACGGTTCAGGAGTTATTCACAGAAACATGGTTCTGAACATGCTGCCAATTTCTCGCCTGGGAAACATGCAGAGAAGTCCAAGATAGTGTTTTTTAGACTGGCTGCCACGAGCTGAATCGAATGCAGCCAAGAGCGAGCGTCTAGGACTTACGGTTCAGGAGTTATTCACAGAAATATGGTTCTGAACATGCTGCCAATTGCTCGCCTGGGAAACATGCAGAGAAGTCCGAGATAGTGTTTTTTAGACTGGCTGCCACGAGCTGAATCGAATGCAGCCAAGAGCGAGCGTCTAGGACTTACGGTTCAGGAGTTATTCACAGAAACATGGTTCTTTTACTGCCAGCCGCGAAAGCGAAAATAACCAAGATCGAGCGTCTAGGATTTACTTGTCAATAACTCGCCTGGGAAACATCCAGAGAAGTCAAACACAGTGCTCCTATACTAATTGCGTGGCGCTGAGACGAATGCCGCCAAGATCGAGCGTCTAGGACTTACGGTTCAAGAATTAGCTTTAGAAACATTTGCCTTAGGAACATGCAGAGAAGTCCAAGATAGTGTTTTTTAGACTGGCTGCCACGAGCTGAATCGAATGCAGCCAAGAGCGAGCGTCTAGGACTTACGGTTCAGGAGTTATTCACAGAAACATGGTTCTGAACATGCTGCCAATTGCTCGCCTGGGAAACATGCAGAGAAGTCCAAGATAGTGTTTTTTAGACTGGCTGCCACGAGCTGAATCGAATGCAGCCAAGAGCGAGCGTCTAGGACTTACGGTTCAGGAGTTATTCACAGAAACATGGTTCTGAACATGCTGCCAATTGCTCGCCTGGGAAACATGCAGAGAAGTCCAAGATAGTGTTTTTTAGACTGGCTGCCACGAGCTGAATCGAATGCAGCCAAGAGCGAGCGTCTAGGACTTACGGTTCAGGAGTTATTCACAGAAACATGGTTCTGAACATGCTGCCAATTGCTCGCCTGGGAAACAAGCAGAGAAGTCCAAGATAGTGTTTTTTAGACTGGCTGCCACGAGCTGAATCGAATGCAGCCAAGAGCGAGCGTCTAGGACTTACGGTTCAGGAGTTATTCACAGAAACATGGTTCTTTTACTGCCAGCCGCGAAAGCGAAAATAACCAAGATCGAGCGTCTAGGATTTACTTGTCAATAACTCGCCTGGGAAACATCCAGAGAAGTCAAACACAGTGCTCCTATACTAATTGCCTGGCGCTGAGACGAATGCCGCCAAGATCGAGCGTCTAGGACTTACGGTTCAAGAATTAGCTTTAGAAACATTTGCCTTAGGAACATGCAGAGAAGTCCAAGATAGTGTTTTTTAGACTGGCTGCCACGAGCTGAATCGAATGCAGCCAAGAGCGAGCGTCTAGGACTTACGGTTCAGGAGTTATTCACAGAAACATGGTTCTGAACATGCTGCCAATTGCTCGCCTGGGAAACATGCAGAGAAGTCCAAGATAGTGTTTTTTAGACTGGCTGCCACGAGCTGAATCGAATGCAGCCAAGAGCGAGCGTCTAGGACTTACGGTTCAGGAGTTATTCACAGAAACATGGTTCTGAACATGCTGCCAATTGCTCGCCTGGGAAACATGCAGAGAAGTCCAAGATAGTGTTTTTTAGACTGGCTGCCACGAGCTGAATCGAATGCAGCCAAGAGCGAGCGTCTAGGACTTACGGTTCAGGAGTTATTCACAGAAACATGGTTTTTTTACTGCCAGCCGCGAAAGCGAAAATAACCAAGATCGAGCGTCTAGGATTTACTTGTCAATAACTCGCCTGGGAAACATCCAGAGAAGTCAAACACAGTGCTCCTATACTAATTGCCAGGCGCTGAGACGAATGCCGCCAAGATCGAGCGTCTAGGACTTACGGTTCAGGAGTTATTCACAGAAACATGGTTCTGAACATGCTGCCAATTGCTCGCCTGGGAAACATGCAGAGAAGTCCAAGATAGTGTTTTTTAGACTGGCTGCCACGAGCTGAATCGAATGCAGCCAAGAGCGAGCGTCTAGGACTTACGGTTCAGGAGTTATTCACAGAAACATGGTTCTGAACATGCTGCCAATTGCTCGCCTGGGAAACATGCAGAGAAGTCCAAGATAGTGTTTTTTAGACTGGCTGCCACGAGCTGAATCGAATGCAGCCAAGAGCGAGCGTCTAGGACTTACGGTTCAGGAGTTATTCACAGAAACATGGTTCTTTTACTGCCAGCCGCGAAAGCGAAAATAACCAAGATCGAGCGTCTAGGATTTACTTGTCAATAACTCGCCTGGGAAACATCCAGAGAAGTCAAACACAGTGCTCCTATACTAATTGCCAGGCGCTGAGACGAATGCCGCCAAGATCGAGCGTCTAGGACTTACGGTTCAGGAGTTATTCACAGAAACATGGTTCTGAACATGCTGCCAATTTCTCGCCTGGGAAACATGCAGAGAAGTCCAAGATAGTGTTTTTTAGACTGGCTGCCACGAGCTGAATCGAATGCAGCCAAGAGCGAGCGTCTAGGACTTACGGTTCAGGAGTTATTCACAGAAACATGGTTCTGAACATGCTGCCAATTTCTCGCCTGGGAAACATGCAGAGAAGTCCAAGATAGTGTTTTTTAGACTGGCTGCCACGAGCTGAATCGAATGCAGCCAAGAGCGAGCGTCTAGGACTTACGGTTCAGGAGTTATTCACAGAAACATGGTTCTGAACATGCTGCCAATTGCTCGCCTGGGAAACATGCAGAGAAGTCCAAGATAGTGTTTTTTAGACTGGCTGCCACGAGCTGAATCGAATGCAGCCAAGAGCGAGCGTCTAGGACTTACGGTTCAGGAGTTATTCACAGAAACATGGTTTTTTTACTGCCAGCCGCGAAAGCGAAAATAACCAAGATCGAGCGTCTAGGATTTACTTGTCAATAACTCGCCTGGGAAACATCCAGAGAAGTCAAACACAGTGCTCCTATACTAATTGCCAGGCGCTGAGACGAATGCCGCCAAGATCGAGCGTCTAGGACTTACGGTTCAGGAGTTATTCACAGAAACATGGTTCTGAACATGCTGCCAATTGCTCGCCTGGGAAACATGCAGAGAAGTCCAAGATAGTGTTTTTTAGACTGGCTGCCACGAGCTGAATCGAATGCAGCCAAGAGCGAGCGTCTAGGACTTACGGTTCAGGAGTTATTCACAGAAACATGGTTCTGAACATGCTGCCAATTGCTCGCCTGGGAAACATGCAGAGAAGTCCAAGATAGTGTTTTTTAGACTGGCTGCCACGAGCTGAATCGAATGCAGCCAAGAGCGAGCGTCTAGGACTTACGGTTCAGGAGTTATTCACAGAAACATGGTTTTTTTACTGCCAGCCGCGAAAGCGAAAATAACCAAGATCGAGCGTCTAGGATTTACTTGTCAATAACTCGCCTGGGAAACATCCAGAGAAGTCAAACACAGTGCTCCTATACTAATTGCCAGGCGCTGAGACGAATGCCGCCAAGATCGAGCGTCTAGGACTTACGGTTCAGGAGTTATTCACAGAAACATGGTTCTGAACATGCTGCCAATTTCTCGTCTGGGAAACATGCAGAGAAGTCCAAGATAGTGTTTTTTAGACTGGCTGCCACGAGCTGAATCGAATGCAGCCAAGAGCGAGCGTCTAGGACTTACGGTTCAGGAGTTATTCACAGAAACATGGTTCTGAACATGCTGCCAATTTCTCGCCTGGGAAACATGCAGAGAAGTCCAAGATAGTGTTTTTTAGACTGGCTGCCACGAGCTGAATCGAATGCAGCCAAGAGCGAGCGTCTAGGACTTACGGTTCAGGAGTTATTCACAGAAACATGGTTTTTTTACTGCCAGCCGCGAAAGCGAAAATAACCAAGATCGAGCGTCTAGGATTTACTTGTCAATAACTCGCCTGGGAAACATCCAGAGAAGTCAAACACAGTGCTCCTATACTAATTGCCAGGCGCTGAGACGAATGCCGCCAAGATCGAGCGTCTAGGACTTACGGTTCAGGAGTTATTCACAGAAACATGGTTCTGAACATGCTGCCAATTTCTCGTCTGGGAAACATGCAGAGAAGTCCAAGATAGTGTTTTTTAGACTGGCTGCCACGAGCTGAATCGAATGCAGCCAAGAGCGAGCGTCTAGGACTTACGGTTCAGGAGTTATTCACAGAAACATGGTTCTGAACATGCTGCCAATTTCTCGCCTGGGAAACATGCAGAGAAGTCCAAGATAGTGTTTTTTAGACTGGCTGCCACGAGCTGAATCGAATGCAGCCAAGAGCGAGCGTCTAGGACTTACGGTTCAGGAGTTATTCACAGAAACATGGTTCTGAACATGCTGCCAATTGCTCGCCTGGGAAACATGCAGAGAAGTCCAAGATAGTGTTTTTTAGACTGGCTGCCACGAGCTGAATCGAATGCAGCCAAGAGCGAGCGTCTAGGACTTACGGTTCAGGAGTTATTCACAGAAACATGGTTCTTTTACTGCCAGCCGCGAAAGCGAAAATAACCAAGATCGAGCGTCTAGGATTTACTTGTCAATAACTCGCCTGGGAAACATCCAGAGAAGTCAAACACAGTGCTCCTATACTAATTGCCAGGCGCTGAGACGAATGCCGCCAAGATCGAGCGTCTAGGACTTACGGTTCAGGAGTTATTCACAGAAACATGGTTCTGAACATGCTGCCAATTTCTCGCCTGGGAAACATGCAGAGAAGTCCAAGATAGTGTTTTTTAGACTGGCTGCCACGAGCTGAATCGAATGCAGCCAAGAGCGAGCGTCTAGGACTTACGGTTCAGGAGTTATTCACAGAAATATGGTTCTGAACATGCTGCCAATTGCTCGCCTGGGAAACATGCAGAGAAGTCCGAGATAGTGTTTTTTAGACTGGCTGCCACGAGCTGAATCGAATGCAGCCAAGAGCGAGCGTCTAGGACTTACGGTTCAGGAGTTATTCACAGAAACATGGTTCTGAACATGCTGCCAATTTCTCGCCTGGGAAACATGCAGAGAAGTCCAAGATAGTGTTTTTTAGACTGGCTGCCACGAGCTGAATCGAATGCAGCCAAGAGCGAGCGTCTAGGACTTACGGTTCAGGAGTTATTCACAGAAACATGGTTCTTTTACTGCCAGCCGCGAAAGCGAAAATAACCAAGATCGAGCGTCTAGGATTTACTTGTC
This sequence comes from Rhinoderma darwinii, assembly GCF_050947455.1. Lineage (NCBI taxonomy): Eukaryota > Metazoa > Chordata > Amphibia > Anura > Rhinodermatidae > Rhinoderma > Rhinoderma darwinii. Next base: position 1,174 of record NW_027463289.1, on the reverse strand, counting down.
AATAACTCGCCTGGGAAACATCCAGAGAAGTCAAACACAGTGCTCCTATACTAATTGCGTGGCGCTGAGACGAATGCCGCCAAGATCGAGCGTCTAGGACTTACGGTTCAAGAATTAGCTTTAGAAACATTTGCCTTAGGAACATGCAGAGAAGTCCAAGATAGTGTTTTTTAGACTGGCTGCCACGAGCTGAATCGAATGCAGCCAAGAGCGAGCGTCTAGGACTTACGGTTCAGGAGTTATTCACAGAAACATGGTTCTGAACATGCTGCCAATTGCTCGCCTGGGAAACATGCAGAGAAGTCCAAGATAGAGTTTTTTAGACTGGCTGCCACGAGCTGAATCGAATGCAGCCAAGAGCGAGCGTCTAGGACTTACGGTTCAGGAGTTATTCACAGAAACATGGTTCTGAACATGCTGCCAATTGCTCGCCTGGGAAACATGCAGAGAAGTCCAAGATAGTGTTTTTTAGACTGGCTGCCACGAGCTGAATCGAATGCAGCCAAGAGCGAGCGTCTAGGACTTACGGTTCAGGAGTTATTCACAGAAACATGGTTCTTTTACTGCCAGCCGCGAAAGCGAAAATAACCAAGATCGAGCGTCTAGGATTTACTTGTCAATAACTCGCCTGGGAAACATCCAGAGAAGTCAAACACAGTGCTCCTATACTAATTGCCAGGCGCTGAGACGAATGCCGCCAAGATCGAGCGTCTAGGACTTACGGTTCAGGAGTTATTCACAGAAACATGGTTCTGAACATGCTGCCAATTTCTCGCCTGGGAAACATGCAGAGAAGTCCAAGATAGTGTTTTTTAGACTGGCTGCCACGAGCTGAATCGAATGCAGCCAAGAGCGAGCGTCTAGGACTTACGGTTCAGGAGTTATTCACAGAAATATGGTTCTGAACATGCTGCCAATTGCTCGCCTGGGAAACATGCAGAGAAGTCCGAGATAGTGTTTTTTAGACTGGCTGCCACGAGCTGAATCGAATGCAGCCAAGAGCGAGCGTCTAGGACTTACGGTTCAGGAGTTATTCACAGAAACATGGTTCTGAACATGCTGCCAATTTCTCGCCTGGGAAACATGCAGAGAAGTCCAAGATAGTGTTTTTTAGACTGGCTGCCACGAGCTGAATCGAATGCAGCCAAGAGCGAGCGTCTAGGACTTACGGTTC
>NW_027463288.1:0-33981 GCF_050947455.1 Rhinoderma darwinii | reverse complement strand
GGAAACAGTGCTTCTATACTAATTGCCAAGCGCTGAGACGAATGCCGCCAAGATCGAGCGTCTATGACTTACGGTTCAAGAATTAGCCTAAGAAACAGTGGTTCTGAACATGCTGCCAATAGCTCGCCTGGGAAACATCCAGAGAAGTCCAAGATTGTGTTTTTTAGACTGGCTGCCACGAGCTGAAACGAATGCAGCCAAGAGCGAGCGTCTGTGACTTACGGTTCAAAAGTTATTCACAGAAACATGGTTCTGAACTTTGCTGCCAGCCGCGAAAGCGAAAATAACCAAGATCGAGCGTCTAGGATTTACTTGTCAATAGCTCGCCTGGGAAACATCCAAAGAAGTCAAAGACAGTGCTTCTATACTAATTGCCAGGCGCTGAGACGAATGCCGCCAAGATCTAGCGTCTATGACTTACGGTTCAAGAATTAGCCTCGGAAACAGTGCTTCTATACTAATTGCCAGGCGCTGAGACGAATGCCGCCAAGATCGAGCGTCTATGACACGGTTCAAGAATTAGCCTCAGAAACAGTGGTTCTGAACATGCTGCCAATAGCTCGCCTGGGAAACATCCAGAGAAGTCCAAGATAGTGTTTTTTAGCCTGGCTGCCACGAGCTGAAACGAATGCAGCCAAGAGCGAGCGTCTGTGACTTACGGTTCAAAAGTTATTCACAGAAACATGGTTCTGAACTTTGCTGCCAGCCGCGAAAGCGAAAATAACCAAGATCGAGCGTCTAGGATTTACTTGTCAATAGCTCGCCTGGGAAACATCCAGAGAAGTCAAAGACGGTGCTTCTATACTAATTGCCAGGCGCTGAGACGAATGCCGCCAAGATCTAGCGTCTATGTCTTACGGTTCAAGAATTAGCCTCAGAAACAGTGCTTCTATACTAATTGCCAGGCGCTGAGACGAATGCCGCCAAGATCGAGCGTCTATGACTTACGGTTCAAGAATTAGCCTCAGAAACAGTGGTTCTGAACATGCTGCCAATAGCTCGCCTGGGAAACATCCAGAGAAGTCCAAGATAGTGTTTTTTAGACTGGCTGCCACGAGCTGAAACGAATGCAGCCAAGAGCGAGCGTCAGTGACTTACGGTTCAAGAGTTATTCACAGAAACATGGTTCTGAACTTTGCTGCTAGCCGCGAAAGCGAAAATAACCAAAATCGAGCGTCTAGGATTTACTTGTCAATAGCTCGCCTGGGAAACATCCAGAGAAGTCAAAGACAGTGCTTCTATACTAATTGCCAGGCGCTGAGACGAATGCCGCCAAGATCTAGCGTCTATGACTTACGGTTCAAGAATTAGCCTCAGAAACAGTGGGAAACAGTGCTTCTATACTAATTGCCAGGCGCTGAGACGAATGCCGCCAAGATCGAGCGTCTATGACTTACGGTTCAAGAATTAGCCTCAGAAACAGTGGTTCTGAACATGCTGCCAATAGCTCGCCTGGGAAACATCCAGAGAAGTCCAAGATAGTGTTTTTTAGCCTGGCTGCCACGAGCTGAAACGAATGCAGCCAAGAGCGAGCGTCTGTGACTTACGGTTCAAAAGTTATTCACAGAAACATGGTTCTGAACTTTGCTGCTAGCCGCGAAAGCGAAAATAACCAGATCGAGCGTCTAGGATTTACTTGTCAATAGCTCGCCTGGGAAACATCCAGAGAAGTCAAAGACAGTGCTTCTATACTAATTGCCAGGCGCTGAGACGAATGCCGCCAAGATCTAGCGTCTATGACTTACGGTTCAAGAATTAGCCTCAGAAACAGTGGGAAACAGTGCTTCTATACTAATTGCCAGGCGCTGAGACGAATGCCGCCAAGATCGAGCGTCTATGACTTACGGTTCAAGAATTAGCCTCAGAAACAGTGGTTCTGAACATGCTGCCAATAGCTCGCCTGGGAAACATCCAGAGAAGTCCAAGATAGTGTTTTTTAGACTGGCTGCCACGAGCTGAAACGAATGCAGCCAAGAGCGAGCGTCAGTGACTTACGGTTCAAGAGTTATTCACAGAAACATGGTTCTGAACTTTGCTGCTAGCCGCGAAAGCGAAAATAACCAAGATCGAGCGTCTAGGATTTACTTGTCAATAGCTCGCCTGGGAAACATCCAGAGAAGTCAAAGACAGTGCTTCTATACTAATTGCCAGGCGCTGAGACGAATGCCGCCAAGATCTAGCGTCTATGACTTACGGTTCAAGAATTAGCCTCAGAAACAGTGGGAAACAGTGCTTCTATACTAATTGCCAGGCGCTGAGACGAATGCCGCCAAGATCGAGCGTCTATGACTTACGGTTCAAGAATTAGCCTCAGAAACAGTGGTTCTGAACATGCTGCCAATAGCTCGCCTGGGAAACATCCAGAGAAGTCCAAGATAGTGTTTTTTAGACTGGCTGCCACGAGCTGAAACGAATGCAGCCAAGAGCGAGCGTCTGTGACTTACGGTTCAAGAGTTATTCACAGAAACATGGTTCTGAACTTTGCTGCCAGCCGCGAAAGCGAAAATAACCAAGATCGAGCGTCTAGGATTTACTTGTCAATAGCTCGCCTGGGAAACATCCAGAGAAGTCAAAGACAGTGCTTCTATACTAATTGCCAGGCGCTGAGACGAATGCCGCCAAGATCTAGCGTCTATGACTTACGGTTCAAGAATTAGCCTCAGAAACAGTGGGAAACAGTGCTTCTATACTAATTGCCAGGCGCTGAGACGAATGCCGCCAAGATCGAGCGTCTATGACACGGTTCAAGAATTAGCCTCAGAAACAGTGGTTCTGAACATGCTGCCAATAGCTCGCCTGGGAAACATCCAGAGAAGTCCAAGATAGTGTTTTTTAGCCTGGCTGCCACGAGCTGAAACGAATGCAGCCAAGAGCGAGCGTCTGTGACTTACGGTTCAAAAGTTATTCACAGAAACATGGTTCTGAACTTTGCTGCCAGCCGCGAAAGCGAAAATAACCAAGATCGAGCGTCTAGGATTTACTTGTCAATAGCTCGCCTGGGAAACATCCAGAGAAGTCAAAGACAGTGCTTCTATACTAATTGCCAGGCGCTGAGACGAATGCCGCCAAGATCTAGCGTCTATGACTTACGGTTCAAGAATTAGCCTCAGAAACAGTGGGAAACAGTGCTTCTATACTAATTGCCAGGCGCTGAGACGAATGCCGCCAAGATCGAGCGTCTATGACTTACGGTTCAAGAATTAGCCTCAGAAACAGTGGTTCTGAACATGCTGCCAATAGCTCGCCTGGGAAACATCCAGAGAAGTCCAAGATAGTGTTTTTTAGACTGGCTGCCACGAGCTGAAACGAATGCAGCCAAGAGCGAGCGTCTGTGACTTACGGTTCAAGAGTTATTCACAGAAACATGGTTCTGAACTTTGCTGCCAGCCGCGAAAGCGAAAATAACCAAGATCGAGCGTCTAGGATTTACTTGTCAATAGCTCGCCTGGGAAACATCCAGAGAAGTCAAAGACAGTGCTTCTATACTAATTGCCAGGCGCTGAGACGAATGCCGCCAAGATCTAGCGTCTATGACTTACGGTTCAAGAATTAGCCTCAGAAACAGTGGGAAACAGTGCTTCTATACTAATTGCCAGGCGCTGAGACGAATGCCGCCAAGATCGAGCGTCTATGACTTACGGTTCAAGAATTAGCCTCAGAAACAGTGGTTCTGAACATGCTGCCAATAGCTCGCCTGGGAAACATCCAGAGAAGTCCAAGATAGTGTTTTTTAGACTGGCTGCCACGAGCTGAAACGAATGCAGCCAAGAGCGAGCGTCTGTGACTTACGGTTCAAGAGTTATTCACAGAAACATGGTTCTGAACTTTGCTGCCAGCCGCGAAAGCGAAAATAACCAAGATCGAGCGTCTAGGATTTACTTGTCAATAGCTCGCCTGGGAAACATCCAGAGAAGTCAAAGACAGTGCTTCTATACTAATTGCCAGGCGCTGAGACGAATGCCGCCAAGATCTAGCGTCTATGACTTACGGTTCAAGAATTAGCCTCAGAAACAGTGGGAAACAGTGCTTCTATACTAATTGCCAGGCGCTGAGACGAATGTCGCCAAGATCGAGCGTCTATGACTTACGGTTCAAGAATTAGCCTCAGAAACAGTGGTTCTGAACATGCTGCCAATAGCTCGCCTGGGAAACATCCAGAGAAGTCCAAGATAGTGTTTTTTAGCCTGGCTGCCACGAGCTGAAACGAATGCAGCCAAGAGCGAGCGTCTGTGACTTACGGTTCAAAACTTATTCACAGAAACATGGTTCAGAACTTTGCTGCCAGCCGCGAAAGCGAAAATAACCAAGATCGAGCGTCTAGGATTTACTTGTGAAAAGCTCGCCTGGGAAACATCCAGAGAAGTCAAAGACAGTGCTTCTATACTAATTGCCAGGCGCTGAGACGAATGCCGCCAAGATCTAGCGTCTATGACTTACGGTTCAAGAATTAGCCTCAGAAACAGTGGGAAACAGTGCTTCTATACTAATTGCCAGGCGCTGAGACGAATGCCGCCAAGATCGAGCGTCTATGACTTACGGTTCAAGAATTAGCCTCAGAAACAGTGGTTCTGAACATGCTGCCAATAGCTCGCCTGGGAAACATCCAGAGAAGTCCAAGATAGTGTTTTTTAGACTGGCTGCCACGAGCTGAAACGAATGCAGCCAAGAGCGAGCGTCTGTGACTTACGGTTCAAGAGTTATTCACAGAAACATGGTTCTGAACTTTGCTGCCAGCCGCGAAAGCGAAAATAACCAAGATCGAGCGTCTAGGATTTACTTGTCAATAGCTCGCCTGGGAAACATCCAGAGAAGTCAAAGACAGTGCTTCTATACTAATTGCCAGGCGCTGAGACGAATGCCGCCAAGATCTAGCGTCTATGACTTACGGTTCAAGAATTAGCCTCAGAAACAGTGGGAAACAGTGCTTCTATACTAATTGCCAGGCGCTGAGACGAATGCCGCCAAGATCGAGCGTCTATGACTTACGGTTCAAGAATTAGCCTCAGAAACAGTGGTTCTGAACATGCTGCCAATAGCTCGCCTGGGAAACATCCAGAGAAGTCCAAGATAGTGTTTTTTAGACTGGCTGCCACGAGCTGAAACGAATGCAGCCAAGAGCGAGCGTCTGTGACTTACGGTTCAAGAGTTATTCACAGAAACATGGTTCTGAACTTTGCTGCCAGCCGCGAAAGCGAAAATAACCAAGATCGAGCGTCTAGGATTTACTTGTCAATAGCTCGCCTGGGAAACATCCAGAGAAGTCAAAGACAGTGCTTCTATACTAATTGCCAGGCGCTGAGACGAATGCCGCCAAGATCTAGCGTCTATGACTTACGGTTCAAGAATTAGCCTCAGAAACAGTGGGAAACAGTGCTTCTATACTAATTGCCAGGCGCTGAGACGAATGTCGCCAAGATCGAGCGTCTATGACTTACGGTTCAAGAATTAGCCTCAGAAACAGTGGTTCTGAACATGCTGCCAATAGCTCGCCTGGGAAACATCCAGAGAAGTCCAAGATAGTGTTTTTTAGCCTGGCTGCCACGAGCTGAAACGAATGCAGCCAAGAGCGAGCGTCTGTGACTTACGGTTCAAAACTTATTCACAGAAACATGGTTCAGAACTTTGCTGCCAGCCGCGAAAGCGAAAATAACCAAGATCGAGCGTCTAGGATTTACTTGTGAAAAGCTCGCCTGGGAAACATCCAGAGAAGTCAAAGACAGTGCTTCTATACTAATTGCCAGGCGCTGAGACGAATGCCGCCAAGATCTAGCGTCTATGACTTACGGTTCAAGAATTAGCCTCAGAAACAGTGGGAAACAGTGCTTCTATACTAATTGCCAGGCGCTGAGACGAATGCCGCCAAGATCGAGCGTCTATGACTTACGGTTCAAGAATTAGCCTAAGAAACAGTGGTTCTGAACATGCTGCCAATAGCTCGCCTGGGAAACATCCAGAGAAGTCCAAGATTGTGTTTTTTAGACTGGCTGCCACGAGCTGAAACGAATGCAGCCAAGAGCGAGCGTCTGTGACTTACGGTTCAAAAGTTATTCACAGAAACATGGTTCTGAACTTTGCTGCCAGCCGCGAAAGCGAAAATAACCAAGATCGAGCGTCTAGGATTTACTTGTCAATAGCTCGCCTGGGAAACATCCAGAGAAGTCAAAGACGGTGCTTCTATACTAATTGCCAGGCGCTGAGACGAATGCCGCCAAGATCTAGCGTCTATGTCTTACGGTTCAAGAATTAGCCTCAGAAACAGTGGGAAACAGTGCTTCTATACTAATTGCCAGGCGCTGAGACGAATGCCGCCAAGATCGAGCGTCTATGACTTACGGTTCAAGAATTAGCCTCAGAAACAGTGGTTCTGAACATGCTGCCAATAGCTCGCCTGGGAAACATCCAGAGAAGTCCAAGATAGTGTTTTTTAGACTGGCTGCCACGAGCTGAAACGAATGCAGCCAAGAGCGAGCGTCAGTGACTTACGGTTCAAGAGTTATTCACAGAAACATGGTTCTGAACTTTGCTGCTAGCCGCGAAAGCGAAAATAACCAAAATCGAGCGTCTAGGATTTACTTGTCAATAGCTCGCCTGGGAAACATCCAGAGAAGTCAAAGACAGTGCTTCTATACTAATTGCCAGGCGCTGAGACGAATGCCGCCAAGATCTAGCGTCTATGACTTACGGTTCAAGAATTAGCCTCAGAAACAGTGGGAAACCGTGCTTCTATACTAATTGCCAGGCGCTGAGACGAATGCCGCCAAGATCGAGCGTCTATGACTTACGGTTCAAGAATTAGCCTCAGAAACAGTGGTTCTGAACATGCTGCCAATAGCTCGCCTGGGAAACATCCAGAGAAGTCCAAGATAGTGTTTTTTAGCCTGGCTGCCACGAGCTGAAACGAATGCAGCCAAGAGCGAGCGTCTGTGACTTACGGTTCAAAAGTTATTCACAGAAACATGGTTCTGAACTTTGCTGCCAGCCGCGAAAGCGAAAATAACCAAGATCGAGCGTCTAGGATTTACTTGTCAATAGCTCGCCTGGGAAACATCCAGAGAAGTCAAAGACAGTGCTTCTATACTAATTGCCAGGCGCTGAGACGAATGCCGCCAAGATCTAGCGTCTATGACTTACGGTTCAAGAATTAGCCTCAGAAACAGTGGGAAACAGTGCTTCTATACTAATTGCCAGGCGCTGAGACGAATGCCGCCAAGATCGAGCGTCTATGACTTACGGTTCAAGAATTAGCCTCAGAAACAGTGGTTCTGAACATGCTGCCAATAGCTCGCCTGGGAAACATCCAGAGAAGTCCAAGATAGTGTTTTTTAGACTGGCTGCCACGAGCTGAAACGAATGCAGCCAAGAGCGAGCGTCAGTGACTTACGGTTCAAGAGTTATTCACAGAAACATGGTTCTGAACTTTGCTGCTAGCCGCGAAAGCGAAAATAACCAAGATCGAGCGTCTAGGATTTACTTGTCAATAGCTCGCCTGGGAAACATCCAGAGAAGTCAAAGACAGTGCTTCTATACTAATTGCCAGGCGCTGAGACGAATGCCGCCAAGATCTAGCGTCTATGACTTACGGTTCAAGAATTAGCCTCAGAAACAGTGGGAAACAGTGCTTCTATACTAATTGCCAGGCGCTGAGACGAATGCCGCCAAGATCGAGCGTCTATGACTTACGGTTCAAGAATTAGCCTCAGAAACAGTGGTTCTGAACATGCTGCCAATAGCTCGCCTGGGAAACATCCAGAGAAGTCCAAGATAGTGTTTTTTAGACTGGCTGCCACGAGCTGAAACGAATGCAGCCAAGAGCGAGCGTCTGTGACTTACGGTTCAAGAGTTATTCACAGAAACATGGTTCTGAACTTTGCTGCCAGCCGCGAAAGCGAAAATAACCAAGATCGAGCGTCTAGGATTTACTTGTCAATAGCTCGCCTGGGAAACATCCAGAGAAGTCAAAGACAGTGCTTCTATACTAATTGCCAGGCGCTGAGACGAATGCCGCCAAGATCTAGCGTCTATGACTTACGGTTCAAGAATTAGCCTCAGAAACAGTGGGAAACAGTGCTTCTATACTAATTGCCAGGCGCTGAGACGAATGCCGCCAAGATCGAGCGTCTATGACACGGTTCAAGAATTAGCCTCAGAAACAGTGGTTCTGAACATGCTGCCAATAGCTCGCCTGGGAAACATCCAGAGAAGTCCAAGATAGTGTTTTTTAGCCTGGCTGCCACGAGCTGAAACGAATGCAGCCAAGAGCGAGCGTCTGTGACTTACGGTTCAAAAGTTATTCACAGAAACATGGTTCTGAACTTTGCTGCCAGCCGCGAAAGCGAAAATAACCAAGATCGAGCGTCTAGGATTTACTTGTCAATAGCTCGCCTGGGAAACATCCAGAGAAGTCAAAGACAGTGCTTCTATACTAATTGCCAGGCGCTGAGACGAATGCCGCCAAGATCTAGCGTCAATGTCTTACGGTTCAAGAATTAGCCTCAGAAACAGTGGGAAACAGTGCTTCTATACTAATTGCCAGGCGCTGAGACGAATGCCGCCAAGATCGAGCGTCTATGACTTACGGTTCAAGAATTAGCCTCAGAAACAGTGGTTCTGAACATGCTGCCAATAGCTCGCCTGGGAAACATCCAGAGAAGTCCAAGATAGTGTTTTTTAGACTGGCTGCCACGAGCTGAAACGAATGCAGCCAAGAGCGAGCGTCAGTGACTTACGGTTCAAGAGTTATTCACAGAAACATGGTTCTGAACTTTGCTGCTAGCCGCGAAAGCGAAAATAACCAAGATCGAGCGTCTAGGATTTACTTGTCAATAGCTCGCCTGGGAAACATCCAGAGAAGTCAAAGACAGTGCTTCTATACGAATTGCCAGGCGCTGAGACGAATGCCGCCAAGATCTAGCGTCTATGACTTACGGTTCAAGAATTAGCCTCAGAAACAGTGGGAAACAGTGCTTCTATACTAATTGCCAGGCGCTGAGACGAATGCCGCCAAGATCGAGCGTCTATGACTTACGGTTCAAGAATTAGCCTCAGAAACAGTGGTTCTGAACATGCTGCCAATAGCTCGCCTGGGAAACATCCAGAGAAGTCCAAGATAGTGTTTTTTAGCCTGGCTGCCACGAGCTGAAACGAATGCAGCCAAGAGCGAGCGTCTGTGACTTACGGTTCAAAAGTTATTCACAGAAACATGGTTCTGAACTTTGCTGCCAGCCGCGAAAGCGAAAATAACCAAGATCGAGCGTCTAGGATTTACTTGTCAATAGCTCGCCTGGGAAACATCCAGAGAAGTCAAAGACAGTGCTTCTATACTAATTGCCAGGCGCTGAGACGAATGCCGCCAAGATCTAGCGTCTATGACTTACGGTTCAAGAATTAGCCTCAGAAACAGTGGGAAACAGTGCTTCTATACTAATTGCCAGGCGCTGAGACGAATGCCGCCAAGATCGAGCGTCTATGACTTACGGTTCAAGAATTAGCCTCAGAAACAGTGGTTCTGAACATGCTGCCAATAGCTCGCCTGGGAAACATCCAGAGAAGTCCAAGATAGTGTTTTTTAGACTGGCTGCCACGAGCTGAAACGAATGCAGCCAAGAGCGAGCGTCAGTGACTTACGGTTCAAGAGTTATTCACAGAAACATGGTTCTGAACTTTGCTGCTAGCCGCGAAAGCGAAAATAACCAAGATCGAGCGTCTAGGATTTACTTGTCAATAGCTCGCCTGGGAAACATCCAGAGAAGTCAAAGACAGTGCTTCTATACTAATTGCCAGGCGCTGAGACGAATGCCGCCAAGATCTAGCGTCTATGACTTACGGTTCAAGAATTAGCCTCAGAAACAGTGGGAAACAGTGCTTCTATACTAATTGCCAGGCGCTGAGACGAATGCCGCCAAGATCGAGCGTCTATGACTTACGGTTCAAGAATTAGCCTCAGAAACAGTGGTTCTGAACATGCTGCCAATAGCTCGCCTGGGAAACATCCAGAGAAGTCCAAGATAGTGTTTTTTAGACTGGCTGCCACGAGCTGAAACGAATGCAGCCAAGAGCGAGCGTCTGTGACTTACGGTTCAAGAGTTATTCACAGAAACATGGTTCTGAACTTTGCTGCCAGCCGCGAAAGCGAAAATAACCAAGATCGAGCGTCTAGGATTTACTTGTCAATAGCTCGCCTGGGAAACATCCAGAGAAGTCAAAGACAGTGCTTCTATACTAATTGCCAGGCGCTGAGACGAATGCCGCCAAGATCTAGCGTCTATGACTTACGGTTCAAGAATTAGCCTCAGAAACAGTGGGAAACAGTGCTTCTATACTAATTGCCAGGCGCTGAGACGAATGTCGCCAAGATCGAGCGTCTATGACTTACGGTTCAAGAATTAGCCTCAGAAACAGTGGTTCTGAACATGCTGCCAATAGCTCGCCTGGGAAACATCCAGAGAAGTCCAAGATAGTGTTTTTTAGCCTAACTGCCACGAGCTGAAACGAATGCAGCCAAGAGCGAGCGTCTGTGACTTACGGTTCAAAACTTATTCACAGAAACATGGTTCAGAACTTTGCTGCCAGCCGCGAAAGCGAAAATAACCAAGATCGAGCGTCTAGGATTTACTTGTGAAAAGCTCGCCTGGGAAACATCCAGAGAAGTCAAAGACAGTGCTTCTATACTAATTGCCAGGCGCTGAGACGAATGCCGCCAAGATCTAGCGTCTATGACTTACGGTTCAAGAATTAGCCTCAGAAACAGTGGGAAACAGTGCTTCTATACTAATTGCCAGGCGCTGAGACGAATGCCGCCAAGATCGAGCGTCTATGACTTACGGTTCAAGAATTAGCCTAAGAAACAGTGGTTCTGAACATGCTGCCAATAGCTCGCCTGGGAAACATCCAGAGAAGTCCAAGATTGTGTTTTTTAGACTGGCTGCCACGAGCTGAAACGAATGCAGCCAAGAGCGAGCGTCTGTGACTTACGGTTCAAAAGTTATTCACAGAAACATGGTTCTGAACTTTGCTGCCAGCAGCGAAAGCGAAAATAACCAAGATCGAGCGTCTAGGATTTACTTGTCAATAGCTCGCCTGGGAAACATCCAGAGAAGTCAAAGACAGTGCTTCTATACTAATTGCCAGGCGCTGAGACGAATGCCGTCAAGATCTAGCGTCTATGACTTACGGTTCAAGAATTAGCCTCAGAAACAGTGGTTCTGAACATGCTGCCAATAGCTCGCCTGGGAAACATCCAGAGAAGTCCAAGATTGTGTTTTTTAGACTGGCTGCCACGAGCTGAATTGAATGCAGCCAAGAGCGAGCGTCAGTGACTTACGGTTCAAGAGTTATTCACAGAAACATGGTTCTGAACTTTGCTGCTAGCCGCGAAAGCGAAAATAACCAAGATCGAGCGTCTAGGATTTACTTGTCAATAGCTCGCCTGGGAAACATCCAGAGAAGTCAAAGACAGTGCTTCTATACTAATTGCCAGGCGCTGAGACGAGTGCCGTCAAGATCTAGCGTCTATGACTTACGGTTCAAGAATTAGCCTCAGAAACAGTGGTTCTGAACATGCTGCCAATAGCTCGCCTGGGAAACATCCAGAGAAGTCCAAGATTGTGTTTTTTAGACTGGCTGCCACGAGCTGAAACGAATGCAGCCAAGAGCGAGCGTCAGTGACTTACGGTTCAAGAGTTATTCACAGAAACATGGTTCTGAACTTTGCTGCTAGCCGCGAAAGCGAAAATAACCAAGATCGAGCGTCTAGGATTTACTTGTCAATAGCTCGCCTGGGAAACATCCAGAGAAGTCAAAGACAGTGCTTCTATACTAATTGCCAGGCGCTGAGACGAATGCCGCCAAGATCTAGCGTCTATGACTTACGGTTCAAGAATTAGCCTCAGAAACAGTGGGAAACAGTGCTTCTATACTAATTGCCAGGCGCTGAGACGAATGCCGCCAAGATCGAGCGTCTATGACTTACGGTTCAAGAATTAGCCTCAGAAACAGTGGTTCTGAACATGCTGCCAATAGCTCGCCTGGGAAACATCCAGAGAAGTCCAAAATAGTGTTTTTCAGACTGGCTGCCACGAGCTGAAACGAATGCAGCCAAGAGCGAGCGTCTGTGACTTACGGTTCAAAAGTTATTCACAGAAACATGGTTCTGAACTTTGCTGCCAGCCGCGAAAGCGAAAATAACCAAGATCGAGCGTCTAGGATTTACTTGTCAAAAGCTCGCCTGGGAAACATCCAGAGAAGTCAAAGACAGTGCTTCTATACTAATTGCCAGGCGCTGAGACGAATGCCGCCAAGATCTAGCGTCTATGACTTACGGTTCAAGAATTAGCCTCAGAAACAGTGGGAAACAGTGCTTCTATACTAATTGCCAGGCGCTGAGACGAATGCCGCCAAGATCGAGCGTCTATGACTTACGGTTCAAGAATTAGCCTCAGAAACAGTGGTTCTGAACATGCTGCCAATAGCTCGCCTGGGAAACATCCAGAGAAGTCCAAGATAGTGTTTTTTAGACTGGCTGCCACGAGCTGAAACGAATGCAGCCAAGAGCGAGCGTCTGTGACTTACGGTTCAAGAGTTATTCACAGAAACATGGTTCTGAACTTTGCTGCCAGCCGCGAAAGCGAAAATAACCAAGATGGAGCGTCTAGGATTTACTTGTCAATAGCTCGCCTGGGAAACATCCAGAGAAGTCAAAGACAGTGCTTCTATACTAATTGCCAGGCGCTGAGACGAATGCCGCCAAGATCTAGCGTCTATGACTTACGGTTCAAGAATTAGCCTCAGAAACAGTGGGAAACAGTGCTTCTATACTTATTGCCAGGCACTGAGACGAATGCCGCCAAGATCGAGCGTCTATGACACGGTTCAAGAATTAGCCTCAGAAACAGTGGTTCTGAACATGCTGCCAATAGCTCGCCTGGGAAACATCCAGAGAAGTCCAAGATAGTGTTTTTTAGACTGGCTGCCACGAGCTGAAACGAATGCAGCCAAGAGCGAGCGTCTGTGACTTACGGTTCAAGAGTTATTCACAGAAACATGGTTCTGAACTTTGCTGCCAGCCGCGAAAGCGAAAATAACCAAGATCGAGCGTCTAGGATTTACTTGTCAATAGCTCGCCTGGGAAACATCCAGAGAAGTCAAAGACAGTGCTTCTACACTAATTGCCAGGCGCTGAGACGAATGCCGCCAAGATCTAGCGTCTATGACTTACGGTTCAAGAATTAGCCTCAGAAACAGTGGGAAACAGTGCTTCTATACTAATTGCCAGGCGCTGAGACGAATGCCGCCAAGATCGAGCGTCTATGACTTACGGTTCAAGAATTAGCCTCAGAAACAGTGGTTCTGAACATGCTGCCAATAGCTCGCCTGGGAAACATCCAGAGAAGTCCAAAATAGTGTTTTTCAGACTGGCTGCCACGAGCTGAAACGAATGCAGCCAAGAGCGAGCGTCTGTGACTTACGGTTCAAAAGTTATTCACAGAAACATGGTTCTGAACTTTGCTGCCAGCCGCGAAAGCGAAAATAACCAAGATCGAGCGTCTAGGATTTACTTGTCAAAAGCTCGCCTGGGAAACATCCAGAGAAGTCAAAGACAGTGCTTCTATACTAATTGCCAGGCGCTGAGACGAATGCCGCCAAGATCTAGCGTCTATGACTTACGGTTCAAGAATTAGCCTCAGAAACAGTGGGAAACAGTGCTTCTATACTAATTGCCAGGCGCTGAGACGAATGCCGCCAAGATCGAGCGTCTATGACTTACGGTTCAAGAATTAGCCTCAGAAACAGTGGGAAACAGTGCTTCTATACTAATTGCCAGGCGCTGAGACGAATGCCGCCAAGATCGAGCGTCTATGACTTACGGTTCAAGAATTAGCCTCAGAAACAGTGGTTCTGAACATGCTGCCAATAGCTCGCCTGGGAAACATCCAGAGAAGTCCAAGATAGTGTTTTTTAGACTGGCTGCCACGAGCTGAAACGAATGCAGCCAAGAGCGAGCGTCTGTGACTTACGGTTCAAGAGTTATTCACAGAAACATGGTTCTGAACTTTGCTGCCAGCCGCGAAAGCGAAAATAACCAAGATCGAGCGTCTAGGATTTACTTGTCAATAGCTCGCCTGGGAAACATCCAGAGAAGTCAAAGACAGTGCTTCTATACTAATTGCCAGGCGCTGAGACGAATGCCGCCAAGATCTAGCGTCTATGACTTACGGTTCAAGAATTAGCCTCAGAAACAGTGGGAAACAGTGCTTCTATACTAATTGCCAAGCGCTGAGACGAATGCCGCCAAGATCGAGCGTCTATGACTTACGGTTCAAGAATTAGCCTAAGAAACAGTGGTTCTGAACATGCTGCCAATAGCTCGCCTGGGAAACATCCAGAGAAGTCCAAGATTGTGTTTTTTAGACTGGCTGCCACGAGCTGAAACGAATTGCAGCCAAGAGCGAGCGTCTGTGACTTACGGTTCAAGAGTTATTCACAGAAACATGGTTCTGAACTTTGCTGCCAGCCGCGAAAGCGAAAATAACCAAGATCGAGCGTCTAGGATTTACTTGTCAATAGCTCGCCTGGGAAACATCCAGAGAAGTCAAAGACAGTGCTTCTATACTAATTGCCAGGCGCTGAGACGAATGCCGCCAAGATCTAGCGTCTATGACTTACGGTTCAAGAATTAGCCTCAGAAACAGTGGGAAACAGTGCTTCTATACTAATTGCCAGGCGCTGAGACGAATGCCGCCAAGATCGAGCGTCTATGACTTACGGTTCAAGAATTAGCCTAAGAAACAGTGGTTCTGAACATGCTGCCAATAGCTCGCCTGGGAAACATCCAGAGAAGTCCAAGATTGTGTTTTTTAGACTGGCTGCCACGAGCTGAAACGAATGCAGCCAAGAGCGAGCGTCTGTGACTTACGGTTCAAAAGTTATTCACAGAAACATGGTTCTGAACTTTGCTGCCAGCCGCGAAAGCGAAAATAACCAAGATCGAGCGTCTAGGATTTACTTGTCAATAGCTCGCCTGGGAAACATCCAGAGAAGTCAAAGACAGTGCTTCTATACTAATTGCCAGGCGCTGAGACGAATGACGCCAAGATCTAGCGTCTATGACTTACGGTTCAAGAATTAGCCTCAGAAACAGTGGGAAACAGTGCTTCTATACTAATTGGCAGGCGCTGAGACGAATGCCGCCAAGATCGAGCGTCTATGACACGGTTCAAGAATTAGCCTCAGAAACAGTGGTTCTGAACATGCTGCCAATAGCTCGCCTGGGAAACATCCAGAGAAGTCCAAGATAGTGTTTTTTAGCCTGGCTGCCACGAGCTGAAACGAATGCAGCCAAGAGCGAGCGTCTGTGACTTACGGTTCAAAAGTTATTCACAGAAACATGGTTCTGAACTTTGCTGCCAGCCGCGAAAGCGAAAATAACCAAGATCGAGCGTCTAGGATTTACTTGTCAAAAGCTCGCCTGGGAAACATCCAGAGAAGTCAAAGACAGTGCTTCTATACTAATTGCCAGGCGCTGAGACGAATATCTAGCGTCTATGACTTACGGTTCAAGAATTAGCCTCAGAAACAGTGGGAAACAGTGCTTCTATACTAATTGCCAGGCGCTGAGACGAATGCCGCCAAGATCGAGCGTCTATGACTTACGGTTCAAGAATTAGCCTCAGAAACAGTGGTTCTGAACATGCTGCCAATAGCTCGCCTGGGAAACATCCAGAGAAGTCCAAAATAGTGTTTTTCAGACTGGCTGCCACGAGCTGAAACGAATGCAGCCAAGAGCGAGCGTCTGTGACTTACGGTTCAAAAGTTATTCACAGAAACATGGTTCTGAACTTTGCTGCCAGCCGCGAAAGCGAAAATAACCAAGATCGAGCGTCTAGGATTTACTTATCAAAAGCTCGCCTGGGAAACATCCAGAGAAGTCAAAGACAGTGCTTCTATACTAATTGCCAGGCGCTGAGACGAATGCCGCCAAGATCTAGCGTCTATGACTTACGGTTCAAGAATTAGCCTCAGAAACAGTGGGAAACAGTGCTTCTATACTAATTGCCAGGCGCTGAGACGAATGCCGCCAAGATCGAGCGTCTATGACTTACGGTTCAAGAATTAGCCTCAGAAACAGTGGTTCTGAACATGCTGCCAATAGCTCGCCTGGGAAACATCCAGAGAAGTCCAAGATAGTGTTTTTTAGACTGGCTGCCACGAGCTGAAACGAATGCAGCCAAGAGCGAGCGTCTGTGACTTACGGTTCAAAAGTTATTCACAGAAACATGGTTCTGAACTTTGCTGCCAGCCGCGAAAGCGAAAATAACCAAGATCGAGCGTCTAGGATTTACTTGTCAAAAGCTCGCCTGGGAAACATCCAGAGAAGTCAAAGACAGTGCTTCTATACTAATTGCCAGGCGCTGAGACGAATATCTAGCGTCTATGACTTACGGTTCAAGAATTAGCCTCAGAAACAGTGGGAAACAGTGCTTCTATACTAATTGCCAGGCGCTGAGACGAATGCCGCCAAGATCGAGCGTCTATGACTTACGGTTCAAGAATTAGCCTCAGAAACAGTGGTTCTGAACATGCTGCCAATAGCTCGCCTGGGAAACATCCAGAGAAGTCCAAGATAGTGTTTTTTAGACTGGCTGCCACGAGCTGAAACGAATGCAGCCAAGAGCGAGCGTCTGTGACTTACGGTTCAAGAGTTATTCACAGAAACATGGTTCTGAACTTTGCTGCCAGCCGCGAAAGCGAAAATAACCAAGATCGAGCGTCTAGGATTTACTTGTCAATAGCTCGCCTGGGAAACATCCAGAGAAGTCAAAGACAGTGCTTCTATACTAATTGCCAGGCGCTGAGACGAATGCCGCCAAGATCTAGCGTCTATGACTTACGGTTCAAGAATTAGCCTCAGAAACAGTGGGAAACAGTGCTTCTATACTAATTGCCAGGCGCTGAGACGAATGCCGCCAAGATCGAGCGTCTATGACTTACGGTTCAAGAATTAGCCTCAGAAACAGTGGTTCTGAACATGCTGCCAATAGCTCGCCTGGGAAACATCCAGAGAAGTCCAAGATAGTGTTTTTTAGACTGGCTGCCACGAGCTGAAACGAATGCAGCCAAGAGCGAGCGTCAGTGACTTATGGTTCAAGAGTTATTCACAGAAACATGGTTCTGAACTTTGCTGCTAGCCGCGAAAGCGAAAATAACCAAGATCGAGCGTCTAGGATTTACTTGTCAATAGCTCGCCTGGGAAACATCCAGAGAAGTCAAAGACAGTGCTTCTATACTAATTGCCAGGCGCTGAGACGAATGCCGCCAAGATCTAGCGTCTATGACTTACGGTTCAAGAATTAGCCTCAGAAACAGTGGGAAACAGTGCTTCTATACTAATTGCCAGGCGCTGAGACGAATGCCGCCAAGATCGAGCGTCTATGACACGGTTCAAGAATTAGCCTCAGAAACAGTGGTTCTGAACATGCTGCCAATAGCTCGCCTGGGAAACATCCAGAGAAGTCCAAGATAGTGTTTTTTAGCCTGGCTGCCACGAGCTGAAACGAATGCAGCCAAGAGCGAGCGTCTGTGACTTACGGTTCAAAAGTTATTCACAGAAACATGGTTCTGAACTTTGCTGCCAGCCGCGAAAGCGAAAATAACCAAGATCGAGCGTCTAGGATTTACTTGTCAATAGCTCGCCTGGGAAACATCCAGAGAAGTCAAAGACAGTGCTTCTATACTAATTGCCAGGCGCTGAGACGAATGCCGCCAAGATCTAGCGTCAATGTCTTACGGTTCAAGAATTAGCCTCAGAAACAGTGGGAAACAGTGCTTCTATACTAATTGCCAGGCGCTGAGACGAATGCCGCCAAGATCGAGCGTCTATGACTTACGGTTCAAGAATTAGCCTCAGAAACAGTGGTTCTGAACATGCTGCCAATAGCTCGCCTGGGAAACATCCAGAGAAGTCCAAGATAGTGTTTTTTAGACTGGCTGCCACGAGCTGAAACGAATGCAGCCAAGAGCGAGCGTCAGTGACTTACGGTTCAAGAGTTATTCACAGAAACATGGTTCTGAACTTTGCTGCTAGCCGCGAAAGCGAAAATAACCAAGATCGAGCGTCTAGGATTTACTTGTCAATAGCTCGCCTGGGAAACATCCAGAGAAGTCAAAGACAGTGCTTCTATACGAATTGCCAGGCGCTGAGACGAATGCCGCCAAGATCTAGCGTCTATGACTTACGGTTCAAGAATTAGCCTCAGAAACAGTGGGAAACAGTGCTTCTATACTAATTGCCAGGCGCTGAGACGAATGCCGCCAAGATCGAGCGTCTATGACTTACGGTTCAAGAATTAGCCTCAGAAACAGTGGTTCTGAACATGCTGCCAATAGCTCGCCTGGGAAACATCCAGAGAAGTCCAAGATAGTGTTTTTTAGCCTGGCTGCCACGAGCTGAAACGAATGCAGCCAAGAGCGAGCGTCTGTGACTTACGGTTCAAAAGTTATTCACAGAAACATGGTTCTGAACTTTGCTGCCAGCCGCGAAAGCGAAAATAACCAAGATCGAGCGTCTAGGATTTACTTGTCAATAGCTCGCCTGGGAAACATCCAGAGAAGTCAAAGACAGTGCTTCTATACTAATTGCCAGGCGCTGAGACGAATGCCGCCAAGATCTAGCGTCTATGACTTACGGTTCAAGAATTAGCCTCAGAAACAGTGGGAAACAGTGCTTCTATACTAATTGCCAGGCGCTGAGACGAATGCCGCCAAGATCGAGCGTCTATGACTTACGGTTCAAGAATTAGCCTCAGAAACAGTGGTTCTGAACATGCTGCCAATAGCTCGCCTGGGAAACATCCAGAGAAGTCCAAGATAGTGTTTTTTAGACTGGCTGCCACGAGCTGAAACGAATGCAGCCAAGAGCGAGCGTCAGTGACTTACGGTTCAAGAGTTATTCACAGAAACATGGTTCTGAACTTTGCTGCTAGCCGCGAAAGCGAAAATAACCAAGATCGAGCGTCTAGGATTTACTTGTCAATAGCTCGCCTGGGAAACATCCAGAGAAGTCAAAGACAGTGCTTCTATACTAATTGCCAGGCGCTGAGACGAATGCCGCCAAGATCTAGCGTCTATGACTTACGGTTCAAGAATTAGCCTCAGAAACAGTGGGAAACAGTGCTTCTATACTAATTGCCAGGCGCTGAGACGAATGCCGCCAAGATCGAGCGTCTATGACTTACGGTTCAAGAATTAGCCTCAGAAACAGTGGTTCTGAACATGCTGCCAATAGCTCGCCTGGGAAACATCCAGAGAAGTCCAAGATAGTGTTTTTTAGACTGGCTGCCACGAGCTGAAACGAATGCAGCCAAGAGCGAGCGTCTGTGACTTACGGTTCAAGAGTTATTCACAGAAACATGGTTCTGAACTTTGCTGCCAGCCGCGAAAGCGAAAATAACCAAGATCGAGCGTCTAGGATTTACTTGTCAATAGCTCGCCTGGGAAACATCCAGAGAAGTCAAAGACAGTGCTTCTATACTAATTGCCAGGCGCTGAGACGAATGCCGCCAAGATCTAGCGTCTATGACTTACGGTTCAAGAATTAGCCTCAGAAACAGTGGTTCTGAACATGCTGCCAATAGCTCGCCTGGGAAACATCCAGAGAAGTCCAAGATAGTGTTTTTTAGCCTGGCTGCCACGAGCTGAAACGAATGCAGCCAAGAGCGAGCGTCTGTGACTTACGGTTCAAAAGTTATTCACAGAAACATGGTTCAGAACTTTGCTGCCAGCCGCGAAAGCGAAAATAACCAAGATCGAGCGTCTAGGATTTACTTGTGAAAAGCTCGCCTGGGAAACATCCAGAGAAGTCAAAGACAGTGCTTCTATACTAATTGCCAGGCGCTGAGACGAATGCCGCCAAGATCTAGCGTCTATGACTTACGGTTCAAGAATTAGCCTCAGAAACAGTGGGAAACAGTGCTTCTATACTAATTGCCAGGCGCTGAGACGAATGCCGCCAAGATCGAGCGTCTATGACTTACGGTTCAAGAATTAGCCTAAGAAACAGTGGTTCTGAACATGCTGCCAATAGCTCGCCTGGGAAACATCCAGAGAAGTCCAAGATTGTGTTTTTTAGACTGGCTGCCACGAGCTGAAACGAATGCAGCCAAGAGCGAGCGTCTGTGACTTACGGTTCAAAAGTTATTCACAGAAACATGGTTCTGAACTTTGCTGCCAGCCGCGAAAGCGAAAATAACCAAGATCGAGCGTCTAGGATTTACTTGTCAATAGCTCGCCTGGGAAACATCCAGAGAAGTCAAAGACAGTGCTTCTATACTAATTGCCAGGCGCTGAGACGAATGCCGCCAAGATCTAGCGTCTATGACTTACGGTTCAAGAATTAGCCTCAGAAACAGTGGGAAACAGTGCTTCTATACTAATTGCCAGGCGCTGAGACGAATGCCGCCAAGATCGAGCGTCTATGACTTACGGTTCAAGAATTAGCCTCAGAAACAGTGGTTCTGAACATGCTGCCAATAGCTCGCCTGGGAAACATCCAGAGAAGTCCAAGATTGTGTTTTTTAGACTGGCTGCCACGAGCTGAAACGAATGCAGCCAAGAGCGAGCGTCTGTGACTTACGGTTCAAAAGTTATTCACAGAAACATGGTTCTGAACTTTGCTGCCAGCCACGAAAGCGAAAATAACCAAGATCGAGCGTCTAGGATTTACTTGTCAAAAGCTCGCCTGGGAAACATCCAGAGAAGTCAAAGACAGTGCTTCTATACTAATTGCCAGGCGCTGAGACGAATGCCGCCAAGATCTAGCGTCTATGACTTACGGTTCAAGAATTAGCCTCAGAAACAGTGGGAAACAGTGCTTATATACTAATTGCCAGGCGCTGAGACGAATGCCGCCAAGATCGAGCGTCTATGACACGGTTCAAGAATTAGCCTCAGAAACAGTGGTTCTGAACATGCTGCCAATAGCTCGCCTGGGAAACATCCAGAGAAGTCCAAGATAGTGTTTTTTAGACGGGCTGCCACGAGCTGAAACGAATGCAGCCAAGAGCGAGCGTCTGTGACTTACGGTTCAAAAGTTATTCACAGAAACATGGTTCTGAACTTTGCTGCCAGTCGCGAAAGCGAAAATAACCAAGATCGAGCGTCTAGGATTTACTTGTCAAAAGCTCGCCTGGGAAACATCCAGAGAAGTCAAAGACAGTGCTTCTATACTAATTGCCAGGCGCTGAGACGAGTGCCGTCAAGATCTAGCGTCTATGACTTACGGTTCAAGAATTAGCCTCAGAAACAGTGGTTCTGAACATGCTGCCAATAGCTCGCCTGGGAAACATCCAGAGAAGTCCAAGATTGTGTTTTTTAGACTGGCTGCCACGAGCTGAAACGAATGCAGCCAAGAGCGAGCGTCAGTGACTTACGGTTCAAGAGTTATTCACAGAAACATGGTTCTGAACTTTGCTGCTAGCCGCGAAAGCGAAAATAACCAAGATCGAGCGTCTAGGATTTACTTGTCAATAGCTCGCCTGGGAAACATCCAGAGAAGTCAAAGACAGTGCTTCTATACTAATTGCCAGGCGCTGAGACGAATGCCGCCAAGATCTAGCGTCTATGACTTACGGTTCAAGAATTAGCCTCAGAAACAGTGGGAAACAGTGCTTCTATACTAATTGCCAGGCGCTGAGACGAATGCCGCCAAGATCGAGCGTCTATGACTTACGGTTCAAGAATTAGCCTCAGAAACAGTGGTTCTGAACATGCTGCCAATAGCTCGCCTGGGAAACATCCAGAGAAGTCCAAAATAGTGTTTTTCAGACTGGCTGCCACGAGCTGAAACGAATGCAGCCAAGAGCGAGCGTCTGTGACTTACGGTTCAAAAGTTATTCACAGAAACATGGTTCTGAACTTTGCTGCCAGCCGCGAAAGCGAAAATAACCAAGATCGAGCGTCTAGGATTTACTTGTCAAAAGCTCGCCTGGGAAACATCCAGAGAAGTCAAAGACAGTGCTTCTATACTAATTGCCAGGCGCTGAGACGAATGCCGCCAAGATCTAGCGTCTATGACTTACGGTTCAAGAATTAGCCTCAGAAACAGTGGGAAACAGTGCTTCTATACTAATTGCCAGGCGCTGAGACGAATGCCGCCAAGATCGAGCGTCTATGACTTACGGTTCAAGAATTAGCCTCAGAAACAGTGGTTCTGAACATGCTGCCAATAGCTCGCCTGGGAAACATCCAGAGAAGTCCAAGATAGTGTTTTTTAGACTGGCTGCCACGAGCTGAAACGAATGCAGCCAAGAGCGAGCGTCTGTGACTTACGGTTCAAGAGTTATTCACAGAAACATGGTTCTGAACTTTGCTGCCAGCCGCGAAAGCGAAAATAACCAAGATGGAGCGTCTAGGATTTACTTGTCAATAGCTCGCCTGGGAAACATCCAGAGAAGTCAAAGACAGTGCTTCTATACTAATTGCCAGGCGCTGAGACGAATGCCGCCAAGATCTAGCGTCTATGACTTACGGTTCAAGAATTAGCCTCAGAAACAGTGGGAAACAGTGCTTCTATACTTATTGCCAGGCACTGAGACGAATGCCGCCAAGATCGAGCGTCTATGACACGGTTCAAGAATTAGCCTCAGAAACAGTGGTTCTGAACATGCTGCCAATAGCTCGCCTGGGAAACATCCAGAGAAGTCCAAGATAGTGTTTTTTAGACTGGCTGCCACGAGCTGAAACGAATGCAGCCAAGAGCGAGCGTCTGTGACTTACGGTTCAAGAGTTATTCACAGAAACATGGTTCTGAACTTTGCTGCCAGCCGCGAAAGCGAAAATAACCAAGATCGAGCGTCTAGGATTTACTTGTCAATAGCTCGCCTGGGAAACATCCAGAGAAGTCAAAGACAGTGCTTCTACACTAATTGCCAGGCGCTGAGACGAATGCCGCCAAGATCTAGCGTCTATGACTTACGGTTCAAGAATTAGCCTCAGAAACAGTGGGAAACAGTGCTTCTATACTAATTGCCAGGCGCTGAGACGAATGCCGCCAAGATCGAGCGTCTATGACTTACGGTTCAAGAATTAGCCTCAGAAACAGTGGTTCTGAACATGCTGCCAATAGCTCGCCTGGGAAACATCCAGAGAAGTCCAAAATAGTGTTTTTCAGACTGGCTGCCACGAGCTGAAACGAATGCAGCCAAGAGCGAGCGTCTGTGACTTACGGTTCAAAAGTTATTCACAGAAACATGGTTCTGAACTTTGCTGCCAGCCGCGAAAGCGAAAATAACCAAGATCGAGCGTCTAGGATTTACTTGTCAAAAGCTCGCCTGGGAAACATCCAGAGAAGTCAAAGACAGTGCTTCTATACTAATTGCCAGGCGCTGAGACGAATGCCGCCAAGATCTAGCGTCTATGACTTACGGTTCAAGAATTAGCCTCAGAAACAGTGGGAAACAGTGCTTCTATACTAATTGCCAGGCGCTGAGACGAATGCCGCCAAGATCGAGCGTCTATGACTTACGGTTCAAGAATTAGCCTCAGAAACAGTGGGAAACAGTGCTTCTATACTAATTGCCAGGCGCTGAGACGAATGCCGCCAAGATCGAGCGTCTATGACTTACGGTTCAAGAATTAGCCTCAGAAACAGTGGTTCTGAACATGCTGCCAATAGCTCGCCTGGGAAACATCCAGAGAAGTCCAAAATAGTGTTTTTCAGACTGGCTGCCACGAGCTGAAACGAATGCAGCCAAGAGCGAGCGTCTGTGACTTACGGTTCAAAAGTTATTCACAGAAACATGGTTCACTTTGCTGCCAGCCGCGAAAGCGAAAATAACCAAGATCGAGCGTCTAGGATTTACTTGTCAAAAGCTCGCCTGGGAAACATCCAGAGAAGTCAAAGACAGTGCTTCTATACTAATTGCCAGGCGCTGAGACGAATGCCGCCAAGATCTAGCGTCTATGACTTACGGTTCAAGAATTAGCCTCAGAAACAGTGGGAAACAGTGCTTCTATACTAATTGCCAGGCGCTGAGACGAATGCCGCCAAGATCGAGCGTCTATGACACGGTTCAAGAATTAGCCTCAGAAACAGTGGTTCTGAACATGCTGCCAATAGCTCGCCTGGGAAACATCCAGAGAAGTCCAAGATAGTGTTTTTTAGCCTGGCTGCCACGAGCTGAAACGAATGCAGCCAAGAGCGAGCGTCTGTGACTTACGGTTCAAAAGTTATTCACAGAAACATGGTTCTGAACTTTGCTGCCAGCCGCGAAAGCGAAAATAACCAAGATCGAGCGTCTAGGATTTACTTGTCAAAAGCTCGCCTGGGAAACATCCAGAGAAGTCAAAGACAGTGCTTCTATACTAATTGCCAGGCGCTGAGACGAATATCTAGCGTCTATGACTTACGGTTCAAGAATTAGCCTCAGAAACAGTGGGAAACAGTGCTTCTATACTAATTGCCAGGCGCTGAGACGAATGCCGCCAAGATCGAGCGTCTATGACTTACGGTTCAAGAATTAGCCTCAGAAACAGTGGTTCTGAACATGCTGCCAATAGCTCGCCTGGGAAACATCCAGAGAAGTCCAAAATAGTGTTTTTCAGACTGGCTGCCACGAGCTGAAACGAATGCAGCCAAGAGCGAGCGTCTGTGACTTACGGTTCAAAAGTTATTCACAGAAACATGGTTCTGAACTTTGCTGCCAGCCGCGAAAGCGAAAATAACCAAGATCGAGCGTCTAGGATTTACTTGTCAAAAGCTCGCCTGGGAAACATCCAGAGAAGTCAAAGACAGTGCTTCTATACTAATTGCCAGGCGCTGAGACGAATGCCGCCAAGATCTAGCGTCTATGACTTACGGTTCAAGAATTAGCCTCAGAAACAGTGGGAAACAGTGCTTCTATACTAATTGCCAGGCGCTGAGACGAATGCCGCCAAGATCGAGCGTCTATGACTTACGGTTCAAGAATTAGCCTCAGAAACAGTGGTTCTGAACATGCTGCCAATAGCTCGCCTGGGAAACATCCAGAGAAGTCCAAGATAGTGTTTTTTAGCCTGGCTGCCCCGAGCTGAAACGAATGCAGCCAAGAGCGAGCGTCTGTGACTTACGGTTCAAAAGTTATTCACAGAAACATGGTTCTGAACTTTGCTGCCAGCCGCGAAAGCGAAAATAACCAAGATCGAGCGTCTAGGATTTACTTGTCAAAAGCTCGCCTGGGAAACATCCAGAGAAGTCAAAGACAGTGCTTCTATACTAATTGCCAGGCGCTGAGACGAATATCTAGCGTCTATGACTTACGGTTCAAGAATTAGCCTCAGAAACAGTGGGAAACAGTGCTTCTATACTAATTGCCAGGCGCTGAGACGAATGCCGCCAAGATCGAGCGTCTATGACTTACGGTTCAAGAATTAGCCTCAGAAACAGTGGTTCTGAACATGCTGCCAATAGCTCGCCTGGGAAACATCCAGAGAAGTCCAAGATAGTGTTTTTTAGACTGGCTGCCACGAGCTGAAACGAATGCAGCCAAGAGCGAGCGTCTGTGACTTACGGTTCAAGAGTTATTCACAGAAACATGGTTCTGAACTTTGCTGCCAGCCGCGAAAGCGAAAATAACCAAGATCGAGCGTCTAGGATTTACTTGTCAATAGCTCGCCTGGGAAACATCCAGAGAAGTCAAAGACAGTGCTTCTATACTAATTGCCAGGCGCTGAGACGAATGCCGCCAAGATCTAGCGTCTATGACTTACGGTTCAAGAATTAGCCTCAGAAACAGTGGGAAACAGTGCTTCTATACTAATTGCCAGGCGCTGAGACGAATGCCGCCAAGATCGAGCGTCTATGACTTACGGTTCAAGAATTAGCCTCAGAAACAGTGGTTCTGAACATGCTGCCAATAGCTCGCCTGGGAAACATCCAGAGAAGTCCAAGATAGTGTTTTTTAGACTGGCTGCCACGAGCTGAAACGAATGCAGCCAAGAGCGAGCGTCAGTGACTTATGGTTCAAGAGTTATTCACAGAAACATGGTTCTGAACTTTGCTGCTAGCCGCGAAAGCGAAAATAACCAAGATCGAGCGTCTTGGATTTACTTGTCAATAGCTCGCCTGGGAAACATCCAGAGAAGTCAAAGACAGTGCTTCTATACTAATTGCCAGGCGCTGAGACGAATGCCGCCAAGATCTAGCGTCTATGACTTACGGTTCAAGAATTAGCCTCAGAAACAGTGGGAAACAGTGCTTCTATACTAATTGCCAGGCGCTGAGACGAATGCCGCCAAGATCGAGCGTCTATGACTTACGGTTCAAGAATTAGCCTCAGAAACAGTGGTTCTGAACATGCTGCCAATAGCTCGCCTGGGAAACATCCAGAGAAGTCCAAGATAGTGTTTTTTAGACTGGCTGCCACGAGCTGAAACGAATGCAGCCAAGAGCGAGCGTCTGTGACTTACGGTTCAAGAGTTATTCACAGAAACATGGTTCTGAACTTTGCTGCCAGCCGCGAAAGCGAAAATAACCAAGATCGAGCGTCTAGGATTTACTTGTCAATAGCTCGCCTGGGAAACATCCAGAGAAGTCAAAGACAGTGCTTCTATACTAATTGCCAGGCGCTGAGACAAATGCCGCCAAGATCTAGCGTCTATGACTTACGGTTCAAGAATTAGCCTCAGAAACAGTGGGAAACAGTGCTTCTATACTAATTGCCAGGCGCTGAGACGAATGCCGCCAAGATCGAGCATCTATGACACGGTTCAAGAATTAGCCTCAGAAACAGTGGTTCTGAACATGCTGCCAATAGCTCGCCTGGGAAACATCCAGAGAAGTCCAAGATTGTGTTTTTTAGACTGGCTGCCACGAGCTGAAACGAATGCAGCCAAGAGCGAGCGTCAGTGACTTACGGTTCAAGAGTTATTCACAGAAACATGGTTCTGAACTTTGCTGCTAGCCGCGAAAGCGAAAATAACCAAGATCGAGCGTCTAGGATTTACTTGTCAATAGCTCGCCTGGGAAACATCCAGAGAAGTCAAAGACAGTGCTTCTATACTAATTGCCAGGCGCTGAGACGAATGCCGCCAAGATCTAGCGTCTATGACTTACGGTTCAAGAATTAGCCTCAGAAACAGTGGGAAACAGTGCTTCTATACTAATTGCCAGGCGCTGAGACGAATGCCGCCAAGATCGAGCGTCTATGACTTACGGTTCAAGAATTAGCCTCAGAAACAGTGGTTCTGAACATGCTGCCAATAGCTCGCCTGGGAAACATCCAGAGAAGTCCAAAATAGTGTTTTTCAGACTGGCTGCCACGAGCTGAAACGAATGCAGCCAAGAGCGAGCGTCTGTGACTTACGGTTCAAAAGTTATTCACAGAAACATGGTTCTGAACTTTGCTGCCAGCCGCGAAAGCGAAAATAACCAAGATCGAGCGTCTAGGATTTACTTGTCAAAAGCTCGCCTGGGAAACATCCAGAGAAGTCAAAGACAGTGCTTCTATACTAATTGCCAGGCGCTGAGACGAATGCCGCCAAGATCTAGCGTCTATGACTTACGGTTCAAGAATTAGCCTCAGAAACAGTGGGAAACAGTGCTTCTATACTAATTGCCAGGCGCTGAGACGAATGCCGCCAAGATCGAGCGTCTATGACTTACGGTTCAAGAATTAGCCTCAGAAACAGTGGTTCTGAACATGCTGCCAATAGCTCGCCTGGGAAACATCCAGAGAAGTCCAAGATAGTGTTTTTTAGACTGGCTGCCACGAGCTGAAACGAATGCAGCCAAGAGCGAGCGTCTGTGACTTACGGTTCAAGAGTTATTCACAGAAACATGGTTCTGAACTTTGCTGCCAGCCGCGAAAGCGAAAATAACCAAGATGGAGCGTCTAGGATTTACTTGTCAATAGCTCGCCTGGGAAACATCCAGAGAAGTCAAAGACAGTGCTTCTATACTAATTGCCAGGCGCTGAGACGAATGCCGCCAAGATCTAGCGTCTATGACTTACGGTTCAAGAATTAGCCTCAGAAACAGTGGGAAACAGTGCTTCTATACTTATTGCCAGGCACTGAGACGAATGCCGCCAAGATCGAGCGTCTATGACACGGTTCAAGAATTAGCCTCAGAAACAGTGGTTCTGAACATGCTGCCAATAGCTCGCCTGGGAAACATCCAGAGAAGTCCAAGATAGTGTTTTTTAGACTGGCTGCCACGAGCTGAAACGAATGCAGCCAAGAGCGAGCGTCTGTGACTTACGGTTCAAGAGTTATTCACAGAAACATGGTTCTGAACTTTGCTGCCAGCCGCGAAAGCGAAAATAACCAAGATCGAGCGTCTAGGATTTACTTGTCAATAGCTCGCCTGGGAAACATCCAGAGAAGTCAGACAGTGCTTCTACACTAATTGCCAGGCGCTGAGACGAATGCCGCCAAGATCTAGCGTCTATGACTTACGGTTCAAGAATTAGCCTCAGAAACAGTGGGAAACAGTGCTTCTATACTAATTGCCAGGCGCTGAGACGAATGCCGCCAAGATCGAGCGTCTATGACTTACGGTTCAAGAATTAGCCTCAGAAACAGTGGTTCTGAACATGCTGCCAATAGCTCGCCTGGGAAACATCCAGAGAAGTCCAAAATAGTGTTTTTCAGACTGGCTGCCACGAGCTGAAACGAATGCAGCCAAGAGCGAGCGTCTGTGACTTACGGTTCAAAAGTTATTCACAGAAACATGGTTCTGAACTTTGCTGCCAGCCGCGAAAGCGAAAATAACCAAGATCGAGCGTCTAGGATTTACTTGTCAAAAGCTCGCCTGGGAAACATCCAGAGAAGTCAAAGACAGTGCTTCTATACTAATTGCCAGGCGCTGAGACGAATGCCGCCAAGATC
Source organism: Rhinoderma darwinii (assembly GCF_050947455.1). Lineage (NCBI taxonomy): Eukaryota > Metazoa > Chordata > Amphibia > Anura > Rhinodermatidae > Rhinoderma > Rhinoderma darwinii. The sequence goes on along the minus strand of NW_027463288.1, from coordinate 5,124 downwards.
TAGCGTCTATGACTTACGGTTCAAGAATTAGCCTCAGAAACAGTGGGAAACAGTGCTTCTATACTAATTGCCAGGCGCTGAGACGAATGCCGCCAAGATCGAGCGTCTATGACTTACGGTTCAAGAATTAGCCTCAGAAACAGTGGTTCTGAACATGCTGCCAATAGCTCGCCTGGGAAACATCCAGAGAAGTCCAAGATAGTGTTTTTTAGACTGGCTGCCACGAGCTGAAACGAATGCAGCCAAGAGCGAGCGTCTGTGACTTACGGTTCAAGAGTTATTCACAGAAACATGGTTCTGAACTTTGCTGCCAGCCGCGAAAGCGAAAATAACCAAGATCGAGCGTCTAGGATTTACTTGTCAATAGCTCGCCTGGGAAACATCCAGAGAAGTCAAAGACAGTGCTTCTATACTAATTGCCAGGCGCTGAGACGAATGCCGCCAAGATCTAGCGTCTATGACTTACGGTTCAAGAATTAGCCTCAGAAACAGTGGGAAACAGTGCTTCTATACTAATTGCCAGGCGCTGAGACGAATGTCGCCAAGATCGAGCGTCTATGACTTACGGTTCAAGAATTAGCCTCAGAAACAGTGGTTCTGAACATGCTGCCAATAGCTCGCCTGGGAAACATCCAGAGAAGTCCAAGATTGTGTTTTTTAGACTGGCTGCCACGAGCTGAAACGAATGCAGCCAAGAGCGAGCGTCTGTGACTTATGGTTCAAAAGTTATTCACAGAAACATGGTTCTGAACTTTGCTGCCAGCCGCGAAAGCGAAAATAACCAAGATCGAGCGTCTAGGATTTACTTGTCAATAGCTCGCCTGGGAAACATCCAGAGAAGTCAAAGACAGTGCTTCTATACTAATTGCCAGGCGCTGAGACGAATGCCGCCAAGATCTAGCGTCTATGACTTACGGTTCAAGAATTAGCCTCAGAAACAGCGGGAAACAGTGCTTCTACACTAATTGCCAGGCGCTGAGACGAATGCCGCCAAGATCGAGCGTCTATGACTTACGGTTCAAGAATTAGCCTCAGAAACAGTGGTTCTGAACATGCTGCCAATAGCTCGCCTGGGAAACATCCAGAGAAGTCCAAGATTGTGTTTTTTAGACTGGCTGCCACGAGCTGAAACGAATGCAGCCAAGAGCGAGCGTCAGTGACTTACGGTTCAAGAGTTATTCACAGAAACATGGTTCTGAACTTTGCTGCTAGCCGCGAAAGCGAAAATAACCAAGATCGAGCGTCTAGGATTTACTTGTCAATAGCTCGCCTGGGAAACATCCAGAGAAGTCAAAGACAGTGCTTCTATACTAATTGCCAGGCGCTGAGACGAATGCCGTCAAGATCTAGCGTCTATGACTTACGGTTCAAGAATTAGCCTCAGAAACAGTGGTTCTGAACATGCTGCCAATAGCTCGCCTGGGAAACATCCAGAGAAGTCCAAGATTGTGTTTTTTTAGACTGGCTGCCACGAGCTGAATTGAATGCAGCCAAGAGCGAGCGTCAGTGACTTACGGTTCAAGAGTTATTCACAGAAACATGGTTCTGAACTTTGCTGCTAGCCGCGAAAGCGAAAATAACCAAGATCGAGCGTCTAGGATTTACTTGTCAATAGCTCGCCTGGGAAACATCCAGAGAAGTCAAAGACAGTGCTTCTATACTAATTGCCAGGCGCTGAGACGAGTGCCGTCAAGATCTAGCGTCTATGACTTACGGTTCAAGAATTAGCCTCAGAAACAGTGGTTCTGAACATGCTGCCAATAGCTCGCCTGGGAAACATCCAGAGAAGTCCAAGATTGTGTTTTTTAGACTGGCTGCCACGAGCTGAAACGAATGCAGCCAAGAGCGAGCGTCAGTGACTTACGGTTCAAGAGTTATTCACAGAAACATGGTTCTGAACTTTGCTGCTAGCCGCGAAAGCGAAAATAACCAAGATCGAGCGTCTAGGATTTACTTGTCAATAGCTCGCCTGGGAAACATCCAGAGAAGTCAAAGACAGTGCTTCTATACTAATTGCCAGGCGCTGAGACGAATGCCGCCAAGATCTAGCGTCTATGACTTACGGTTCAAGAATTAGCCTCAGAAACAGTGGGAAACAGTGCTTCTATACTAATTGCCAGGCGCTGAGACGAATGCCGCCAAGATCGAGCGTCTATGACTTACGGTTCAAGAATTAGCCTCAGAAACAGTGGTTCTGAACATGCTGCCAATAGCTCGCCTGGGAAACATCCAGAGAAGTCCAAAATAGTGTTTTTCAGACTGGCTGCCACGAGCTGAAACGAATGCAGCCAAGAGCGAGCGTCTGTGACTTACGGTTCAAAAGTTATTCACAGAAACATGGTTCTGAACTTTGCTGCCAGCCGCGAAAGCGAAAATAACCAAGATCGAGCGTCTAGGATTTACTTGTCAAAAGCTCGCCTGGGAAACATCCAGAGAAGTCAAAGACAGTGCTTCTATACTAATTGCCAGGCGCTGAGACGAATGCCGCCAAGATCTAGCGTCTATGACTTACGGTTCAAGAATTAGCCTCAGAAACAGTGGGAAACAGTGCTTCTATACTAATTGCCAGGCGCTGAGACGAATGCAGCCAAGATCGAGCGTCTATGACTTACGGTTCAAGAATTAGCCTCAGAAACAGTGGTTCTGAACATGCTGCCAATAGCTCGCCTGGGAAACATCCAGAGAAGTCCAAGATAGTGTTTTTTAGACTGGCTGCCACGAGCTGAAACGAATGCAGCCAAGAGCGAGCGTCTGTGACTTACGGTTCAAGAGTTATTCACAGAAACATGGTTCTGAACTTTGCTGCCAGCCGCGAAAGCGAAAATAACCAAGATGGAGCGTCTAGGATTTACTTGTCAATAGCTCGCCTGGGAAACATCCAGAGAAGTCAAAGACAGTGCTTCTATACTAATTGCCAGGCGCTGAGACGAATGCCGCCAAGATCTAGCGTCTATGACTTACGGTTCAAGAATTAGCCTCAGAAACAGTGGGAAACAGTGCTTCTATACTAATTGCCAGGCGCTGAGACGAATGCAGCCAAGATCGAGCGTCTATGACTTACGGTTCAAGAATTAGCCTCAGAAACAGTGGTTCTGAACATGCTGCCAATAGCTCGCCTGGGAAACATCCAGAGAAGTCCAAGATAGTGTTTTTTAGACTGGCTGCCACGAGCTGAAACGAATGCAGCCAAGAGCGAGCGTCTGTGACTTACGGTTCAAGAGTTATTCACAGAAACATGGTTCTGAACTTTGCTGCCAGCCGCGAAAGCGAAAATAACCAAGATGGAGCGTCTAGGATTTACTTGTCAATAGCTCGCCTGGGAAACATCCAGAGAAGTCAAAGACAGTGCTTCTATACTAATTGCCAGGCGCTGAGACGAATGCCGCCAAGATCTAGCGTCTATGACTTACGGTTCAAGAATTAGCCTCAGAAACAGTGGGAAACAGTGCTTCTATACTAATTGCCAGGCGCTGAGACGAATGCCGCCAAGATCGAGCGTCTATGACTTACGGTTCAAGAATTAGCCTAAGAAACAGTGGTTCTGAACATGCTGCCAATAGCTCGCCTGGGAAACATCCAGAGAAGTCCAAGATTGTGTTTTTTAGACTGGCTGCCATGAGCTGAAACGAATGCAGCCAAGAGCGAGCGTCTGTGACTTATGGTTCAAAAGTTATTCACAGAAACATGGTTCTGAACTTTGCTGCCAGCCGCGAAAGCGAAAATAACCAAGATCGAGCGTCTAGGATTTACTTGTCAATAGCTCGCCTGGGAAACATCCAGAGAAGTCAAAGACAGTGCTTCTATACTAATTGCCAGGCGCTGAGACGAATGCCGCCAAGATCTAGCGTCTATGACTTACGGTTCAAGAATTAGCCTCAGAAACAGTGGGAAACAGTGCTTCTATACTAATTGCCAGGCGCTGAGACGAATGCCGCCAAGATCGAGCGTCTATGACTTACGGTTCAAGAATTAGCCTCAGAAACAGTGGTTCTGAACATGCTGCCAATAGCTCGCCTGGGAAACATCCAGAGAAGTCAAAGATAGTGTTTTTTAGCCTGGCTGCCACGAGCTGAAACGAATGCAGCCAAGAGCGAGCGTCTGTGACTTATGGTTCAAAAGTTATTCACAGAAACATGGTTCTGAACTTTGCTGCCAGCCGCGAAAGCGAAAATAACCAAGATCGAGCGTCTAGGATTTACTTGTCAATAGCTCGCCTGGGAAACATCCAGAGAAGTCAAAGACAGTGCTTCTATACTAATTGCCAGGCGCTGAGACGAATGCCGCCAAGATCTAGCGTCTATGACTTACGGTTCAAGAATTAGCCTCAGAAACAGTGGGAAACAGTGCTTCTATACTAATTGCCAGGCGCTGAGACGAATGCCGCCAAGATCGAGCGTCTATGACTTACGGTTCAAGAATTAGCCTCAGAAACAGTGGTTCTGAACATGCTGCCAATAGCTCGCCTGGGAAACATCCAGAGAAGTCCAAGATAGTGTTTTTTAGCCTGGCTGCCACGAGCTGAAACGAATGCAGCCAAGAGCGAGCGTCTGTGACTTACGGTTCAAAAGTTATTCACAGAAACATGGTTCAGAACTTTGCTGCCAGCCGCGAAAGCGAAAATAACCAAGATCGAGCGTCTAGGATTTACTTGTCAAAAGCTCGCCTGGGAAACATCCAGAGAAGTCAAAGACAGTGCTTCTATACTAATTGCCAGGCGCTGAGACGAATGCCGCCAAGATCTAGCGTCTATGACTTACGGTTCAAGAATTAGCCTCAGAAACAGTGGGAAACAGTGCTTCTATACTAATTGCCAGGCGCTGAGACGAATGCCGCCAAGATCGAGCGTCTATGACTTACGGTTCAAGAATTAGCCTAAGAAACAGTGGTTCTGAACATGCTGCCAATAGCTCGCCTGGGAAACATCCAGAGAAGTCCAAGATTGTGTTTTTTAGACTGGCTGCCACGAGCTGAAACGAATGCAGCCAAGAGCGAGCGTCTGTGACTTACGGTTCAAAAGTTATTCACAGAAACATGGTTCTGAACTTTGCTGCCAGCCGCGAAAGCGAACATAACCAAGATCGAGCGTCTAGGATTTACTTGTCAATAGCTCGCCTGGGAAACATC
>NW_027463287.1:0-34029 GCF_050947455.1 Rhinoderma darwinii | reverse complement strand
GTTATTCACAGAAACATGGTTCTGAACTTTGCTGCCAGCCGCGAAAGCGAAAGTAACCAAGATCGAGCGTCTAGGATTTACTTGTGAATAGCTCGCCTGGGAAACTTTCAGATAAGTCAAATACAGTGCTTCTATACTAATTGCCAGGCGCTGAGACGAATGCCGCCAAGATCAAGCGTCTAAGACTTACGGTTCAAGAATTAGCCTCAGAAACAGTGGGAAACAGTGCTTCTATACTAATTGCCAGGCGCTGAGACGAATGCCGCCAAGATCGAGCGTCTATGACTTACGGTTCAAGAATTAGCCTCAGAAACAGTGGTTCTGAACATGCTGCCAATAGCTCGCCTGGGAAACATCCAGAGAAGTCCAAGATAGTGTTTTTTAGACTGGCTGCCACGAGCTGAAACGAATGCAGCCAAGAGCGAGCGTCTGTGACTTACGGTTCAAGAGTTATTCACAGAAACATGGTTCTGAACTTTGCTGCCAGCCGCGAAAGCGAAAGTAACCAAGATCGAGCGTCTAGGATTTACTTGTGAATAGCTCGCCTGGGAAACTTTCAGATAAGTCAAAGACAGTGCTTCTATACTAATTGCCAGGCGCTGAGACGAATGCCGCCAAGATCAAGCGTCTAAGACTTACGGTTCAAGAATTAGCCTCAGAAACAGTGGGAAACAGTGCTTCTATACTAATTGCCAGGCGCTGAGACGAATGCCGCCAAGATCGAGCGTCTATGACTTACGGTTCAAGAATTAGCCTCAGAAACAGTGGTTCTGAACATGCTGCCAATAGCTCGCCTGGGAAACATCCAGAGAAGTCCAAGATAGTGTTTTTTAGACTGGCTGCCACGAGCTGAAACGAATGCAGCCAAGAGCGAGCGTCTGTCACTTACGGTTCAAGAGTTATTCACAGAAACATGGTTCTGAACTTTGCTGCCAGCCGCGAAAGCGAAAATAACCAAGATCGAGCGTCTAGGATTTACTTGTCAATAGCTCGCCTGGGAAACATCCAGAGAAGTCAAAGACAGTGCTTCTATACTAATTGCCAGGCGCTGAGACGAATGCCGCCAAGATCGAGCGTCTATGACTTACGGTTCAAGAATTAGCCTCAGAAACAGTGGTTCTGAACATGCTGCCAATAGCTCGCCTGGGAAACATCCAGAGAAGTCCAAGATAGTGTTTTTTTTAGACTGGCTGCCACGAGCTGAAACAAATGCAGCCAAGAGCGAGCGTCTGTGACTTACGGTTCAAGAGTTATTCACAGAAACATGGTTCTGAACTTTGCTGCCAGCCGCGAAAGCCAAAGTAACCAAGATCGAGGCGTCTAGGATTTACTTGTCAATAGCTCGCCTGGGAAACATCCAGAGAAGTCAAAGACAGTGCTTCTATACTAATTGCCAGGCGCTGAGACGAATGCCGCCAAGATCAAGCGTCTAAGACTTACGGTTCAAGAATTAGCCTCAGAAACAGTGGGAAACAGTGCTTCTATACTAATTGCCAGGCGCTGAGACGAATGCCGCCAAGATCGAGCGTCTATGACTTACGGTTCAAGAATTAGCCTCAGAAACAGTGGTTCTGAACATGCTGCCAATAGCTCGCCTGGGAAACATCCAGAGAAGTCCAAGATAGTGTTTTTTTAGACTGGCTGCCACGAGCTGAAACGAATGCAGCCAAGAGCGAGCGTCTGTGACTTACGGTTCAAGAGTTATTCACAGAAACATGGTTCTGAACTTTGCTGCCAGCCGCGAAAGCGAAAGTAACCAAGATCGAGCGTCTAGGATTTACTTGTCAATAGCTCGCCTGGGAAACATCCAGAGAAGTCAAAGACAGTGCTTCAATACTAATTGCCAGGCGCTGAGACGAATGCCGCCAAGATCGAGCGTCTATGACTTACGGTTCAAGAATTAGCCTCAGAAACAGTGGGAAACAGTGCTTCTATACTAATTGCCAGGCGCTGAGACGAATGGCCAAGATCGAGCGTCTATGACTTCGGTTCAAGAATTAGCCTCAGAAACAGTGGTTCTGAACATGCTGCCAATAGCTCGCCTGGGAAACATCCAGAGAAGTCCAAGATAGTGTTTTTTAGACTGGCTGCCACGAGCTGAAACGAATGGAGCCAAGAGCGAGCGTCTGTGACTTACGGTTCAAGAGTTATTCACAGAAACATGGTTCTGAACTTTGCTGCCAGCCGCGAAAGCGAAAGTAACCAAGATCGAGCGTCTAGGATTTACTTGTCAATAGCTCGCCTGGGAAACTTTCAGATAAGTCAAAGACAGTGCTTCTATACTAATTGCCAGGCGCTGAGACGAATGCCGCCAAGATCAAGCGTCTAAGACTTACGGTTCAAGAATTAGCCTCAGAAACAGTGGGAAACAGTGCTTCTATACTAATTGCCAGGCGCTGAGACGAATGCCGCCAAGATCGAGCGTCTATGACTTACGGTTCAAGAATTAGCCTCAGAAACAGTGGTTCTGAACATGCTGCCAATAGCTCGCCTGGGAAACATCCAGAGAAGTCCAAGATAGTGTTTTTTAGACTGGCTGCCACGAGCTGAAACGAATGCAGCCAAGAGCGAGCGTCTGTGACTTACGGTTCAAGAGTTATTTACAGAAACATGGTTCTGAACTTTGCTGCCAGCCGCGAAAGCGAAAGTAACCAAGATCGAGCGTCTAGGATTTACTTGTGAATAGCTCGCCTGGGAAACTTTCAGATAAGTCAAAGACAGTGCTTCTATACTAATTGCCAGGCGCTGAGACGAATGCCGCCAAGATCAAGCGTCTAAGACTTACGGTTCAAGAATTAGCCTCAGAAACAGTGGGGAACAGTGCTTCTATACTAATTGCCAGGCGCTGAGACGAATGCCGCCAAGATCGAGCGTCTATGACTTACGGTTCAAGAATTAGCCTCAGAAACAGTGGTTCTGAACATGCTGCCAATAGCTCGCCTGGGGAAACATCCAGAGAAGTCCAAGATAGTGTTTTTTAGACTGGCTGCCACGAGCTGAAACGAATGCAGCCAAGAGCGAGCGTCTGTCACTTACGGTTCAAGAGTTATTCACAGAAACATGGTTCTGAACTTTGCTGCCAGCCGCGAAAGCCAAAGTAACCAAGATCGAGCGTCTAGGATTTACTTGTCAATAGCTCGCCTGGGAAACATCCAGAGAAGTCAAAGACAGTGCTTCTATACTAATTGCCAGGCGCTGAGACGAATGCCGCCAAGATCAAGCGTCTAAGACTTACGGTTCAAGAATTAGCCTCAGAAACAGTGGGAAACAGTGCTTCTATACTAATTGCCAGGCGCTGAGACGAATGCCGCCAAGATCGAGCGTCTATGACTTACGGTTCAAGAATTAGCCTCAGAAACAGTGGTTCTGAACATGCTGCCAATAGCTCGCCTGGGAAACATCCAGAGAAGTCCAAGATAGTGTTTTTTTAGACTGGCTGCCACGAGCTGAAACGAATGCAGCCAAGAGCGAGCGTCTGTGACTTACGGTTCAAGAGTTATTCACAGAAACATGGTTCTGAACTTTGCTGCCAGCCGCGAAAGCGAAAGTAACCAAGATCGAGCGTCTAGGATTTACTTGTCAATAGCTCGCCTGGGAAACATCCAGAGAAGTCAAAGACAGTGCTTCAATACTAATTGCCAGGCGCTGAGACGAATGCCGCCAAGATCGAGCGTCTATGACTTACGGTTCAAGAATTAGCCTCAGAAACAGTGGGAAACAGTGCTTCTATACTAATTGCCAGGCGCTGAGACGAATGCCGCCAAGATCGAGCGTCTATGACTTACGGTTCAAGAATTAGCCTCAGAAACAGTGGTTCTGAACATGCTGCCAATAGCTCGCCTGGGAAACATCCAGAGAAGTCCAAGATAGTGTTTTTTAGACTGGCTGCCACGAGCTGAAACGAATGGAGCCAAGAGCGAGCGTCTGTGACTTACGGTTCAAGAGTTATTCACAGAAACATGGTTCTGAACTTTGCTGCCAGCCGCGAAAGCGAAAGTAACCAAGATCGAGCGTCTAGGATTTACTTGTGAATAGCTCGCCTGGGAAACTTTCAGATAAGTCAAAGACAGTGCTTCTATACTAATTGCCAGGCGCTGAGACGAATGCCGCCAAGATCAAGCGTCTAAGACTTACGGTTCAAGAATTAGCCTCAGAAACAGTGGGAAACAGTGCTTCTATACTAATTGCCAGGCGCTGAGACGAATGCCGCCAAGATCGAGCGTCTATGACTTACGGTTCAAGAATTAGCCTCAGAAACAGTGGTTCTGAACATGCTGCCAATAGCTCGCCTGGGAAACATCCAGAGAAGTCCAAGATAGTGTTTTTTAGACTGGCTGCCACGAGCTGAAACGAATGCAGCCAAGAGCGAGCGTCTGTGACTTACGGTTCAAGAGTTATTTACAGAAACATGGTTCTGAACTTTGCTGCCAGCCGCGAAAGCGAAAGTAACCAAGATCGAGCGTCTAGGATTTACTTGTGAATAGCTCGCCTGGGAAACTTTCAGATAAGTCAAAGACAGTGCTTCTATACTAATTGCCAGGCGCTGAGACGAATGCCGGCCAAGATCAAGCGTCTAAGACTTACGGTTCAAGAATTAGCCTCAGAAACAGTGGGAAACAGTGCTTCTATACTAATTGCCAGGCGCTGAGACGAATGCCGCCAAGATCGAGCGTCTATGACTTACGGTTCAAGAATTAGCCTCAGAAACAGTGGTTCTGAACATGCTGCCAATAGCTCGCCTGGGAAACATCCAGAGAAGTCCAAGATAGTGTTTTTTAGACTGGCTGCCACGAGCTGAAACGAATGCAGCCAAGAGCGAGCGTCTGTCACTTACGGTTCAAGAGTTATTCACAGAAACATGGTTCTGAACTTTGCTGCCAGCCGCGAAAGCCAAAGTAACCAAGATCGAGCGTCTAGGATTTACTTGTCAATAGCTCGCCTGGGAAACATCCAGAGAAGTCAAAGACAGTGCTTCTATACTAATTGCCAGGCGCTGAGACGAATGCCGCCAAGATCAAGCGTCTAAGACTTACGGTTCAAGAATTAGCCTCAGAAACAGTGGGAAACAGTGCTTCTATACTAATTGCCAGGCGCTGAGACGAATGCCGCCAAGATCGAGCGTCTATGACTTACGGTTCAAGAATTAGCCTCAGAAACAGTGGTTCTGAACATGCTGCCAATAGCTCGCCTGGGAAACATCCAGAGAAGTCCAAGATAGTGTTTTTTTAGACTGGCTGCCACGAGCTGAAACGAATGCAGCCAAGAGCGAGCGTCTGTGACTTACGGTTCAAGAGTTATTCACAGAAACATGGTTCTGAACTTTGCTGCCAGCCGCGAAAGCGAAAGTAACCAAGATCGAGCGTCTAGGATTTACTTGTCAATAGCTCGCCTGGGAAACATCCAGAGAAGTCAAAGACAGTGCTTCAATACTAATTGCCAGGCGCTGAGACGAATGCCGCCAAGATCGAGCGTCTATGACTTACGGTTCAAGAATTAGCCTCAGAAACAGTGGGAAACAGTGCTTCTATACTAATTGCCAGGCGCTGAGACGAATGCCGCCAAGATCGAGCGTCTATGACTTACGGTTCAAGAATTAGCCTCAGAAACAGTGGTTCTGAACATGCTGCCAATAGCTCGCCTGGGAAACATCCAGAGAAGTCCAAGATAGTGTTTTTTAGACTGGCTGCCACGAGCTGAAACGAATGGAGCCAAGAGCGAGCGTCTGTGACTTACGGTTCAAGAGTTATTCACAGAAACATGGTTCTGAACTTTGCTGCCAGCCGCGAAAGCGAAAGTAACCAAGATCGAGCGTCTAGGATTTACTTGTGAATAGCTCGCCTGGGAAACTTTCAGATAAGTCAAAGACAGTGCTTCTATACTAATTGCCAGGCGCTGAGACGAATGCCGCCAAGATCAAGCGTCTAAGACTTACGGTTCAAGAATTAGCCTCAGAAACAGTGGGAAACAGTGCTTCTATACTAATTGCCAGGCGCTGAGACGAATGCCGCCAAGATCGAGCGTCTATGACTTACGGTTCAAGAATTAGCCTCAGAAACAGTGGTTATGAACATGCTGCCAATAGCTCGCCTGGGAAACATCCAGAGAAGTCCAAGATAGTGTTTTTTAGACTGGCTGCCACGAGCTGAAACGAATGCAGCCAAGAGCGAGCGTCTGTGACTTACGGTTCAAGAGTTATTTACAGAAACATGGTTCTGAACTTTGCTGCCAGCCGCGAAAGCGAAAGTAACCAAGATCGAGCGTCTAGGATTTACTTGTGAATAGCTCGCCTGGGAAACTTTCAGATAAGTCAAAGACAGTGCTTCTATACTAATTGCCAGGCGCTGAGACGAATGCCGCCAAGATCAAGCGTCTAAGACTTACGGTTCAAGAATTAGCCTCAGAAACAGTGGGAAACAGTGCTTCTATACTAATTGCCAGGCGCTGAGACGAATGCCGCCAAGATCGAGCGTCTATGACTTACGGTTCAAGAATTAGCCTCAGAAACAGTGGTTCTGAACATGCTGCCAATAGCTCGCCTGGGAAACATCCAGAGAAGTCCAAGATAGTGTTTTTTAGACTGGCTGCCACGAGCTGAAACGAATGCAGCCAAGAGCGAGCGTCTGTCACTTACGGTTCAAGAGTTATTCACAGAAACATGGTTCTGAACTTTGCTGCCAGCCGCGAAAGCGAAAATAACCAAGATCGAGCGTCTAGGATTTACTTGTCAATAGCTCGCCTGGGAAACATCCAGAGAAGTCAAAGACAGTGCTTCTATACTAATTGCCAGGCGCTGAGACGAATGCCGCCAAGATCGAGCGTCTATGACTTACGGTTCAAGAATTAGCCTCAGAAACAGTGGGAAACAGTGCTTCTATACTAATTGCCAGGCGCTGAGACGAATGCCGCCAAGATCGAGCGTCTATGACTTACGGTTCAAGAATTAGCCTCAGAAACAGTGGTTTTGAACATGCTGCCAATAGCTCGCCTGGGAAACATACAGAAAAGTCCAAGATAGTGTTTTTTTTAGACTGGCTGCCACGAGCTGAAACGAATGCAGCCAAGAGCGAGCGTCTGTGACTTACGGTTCAAGAGTTATTCACAGAAACATGGTTCTGAACTTTGCTGCCAGCCGCGAAAGCGAAAGTAACCAAGATCGAGCGTCTAGGATTTACTTGTGAATAGCTCGCCTGGGAAACATCCAGAGAAGTCAAAGACAGTGCTTCTATACTAATTGCCAGGCGCTGAGACGAATGCCGCCAAGATCAAGCGTCTAAGACTTACGGTTCAAGAATTAGCCTCAGAAACAGTGGGAAACAGTGCTTCTATACTAATTGCCAGGCGCTGAGACGAATGCCGCCAAGATCGAGCGTCTATGACTTACGGTTCAAGAATTAGCCTCAGAAACAGTGGTTCTGAACATGCTGCCAATAGCTCGCCTGGGAAACATCCAGAGAAGTCCAAGATAGTGTTTTTTTAGACTGGCTGCCACGAGCTGAAACGAATGCAGCCAAGAGCGAGCGTCTGTGACTTACGGTTCAAGAGTTATTCACAGAAACATGGTTCTGAACTTTGCTGCCAGCCGCGAAAGCGAAAGTAACCAAGATCGAGCGTCTAGGATTTACTTGTGAATAGCTCGCCTGGGAAACATCCAGAGAAGTCAAAGACAGTGCTTCTATACTAATTGCCAGGCGCTGAGACGAATGCCGCCAAGATCGAGCGTCTATGACTTACGGTTCAAGAATTAGCCTCAGAAACAGTGGGAAACAGTGCTTCTATACTAATTGCCAGGCGCTGAGACGAATGCCGCCAAGATCGAGCGTCTATGACTTACGGTTCAAGAATTAGCCTCAGAAACAGTGGTTCTGAACATGCTGCCAATAGCTCAACTGGGAAACATCCAGAGAAGTCCAAGATAGTGTTTTTTTAGACTGGCTGCCACGAGCTGAAACGAATGCAGCCAAGAGCGAGCGTCTGTGACTTACGGTTCAAGAGTTATTCACAGAAACATGGTTCTGAACTTTGCTGCCAGCCGCGAAAGCGAAAGTAACCAAGATCGAGCGTCTAGGATTTACTTGTCAATAGCTCGCCTGGGAAACATCCAGAGAAGTCAAAGACAGTGCTTCTATACTAATTGCCAGGCGCTGAGACGAATGCCGCCAAGATCGAGAGTCTATGACTTACGGTTCAAGAATTAGCCTCAGAAACAGTGGGAAACAGTGCTTCTATACTAATTGCCAGGCGCTGAGACGAATGCCGCCAAGATCGAGCGTCTATGACTTACGGTTCAAGAATTAGCCTCAGAAACAGTGGTTCTGAACATGCTGCCAATAGCTCGCCTGGGAAACATCCAGAGAAGTCCAAGATAGTGTTTTTTTAGACTGGCTGCCACGAGCTGAAACGAATGCAGCCAAGAGCGAGCGTCTGTGACTTACGGTTCAAGAGTTATTCACAGAAACATGGTTCTGAACTTTGCTGCCAGCCGCGAAAGCGAAAGTAACCAAGATCGAGCGTCTAGGATTTACTTGTGAATAGCTCGCCTGGGAAACTTTCAGATAAGTCAAATACAGTGCTTCTATACTAATTGCCAGGCGCTGAGACGAATGCCGCCAAGATCAAGCGTCTAAGACTTACGGTTCAAGAATTAGCCTCAGAAACAGTGGGAAACAGTGCTTCTATACTAATTGCCAGGCGCTGAGACGAATGCCGCCAAGATCGAGCGTCTATGACTTACGGTTCAAGAATTAGCCTCAGAAACAGTGGTTCTGAACATGCTGCCAATAGCTCGCCTGGGAAACATCCAGAGAAGTCCAAGATAGTGTTTTTTTAGACTGGCTGCCACGAGCTGAAACGAATGCAGCCAAGAGCGAGCGGTCTGTGACTTACGGTTCAAGAGTTATTCACAGAAACATGGTTCTGAACTTTGCTGCCAGCCGCGAAAGCGAAAGTAACCAAGATCGAGCGTCTAGGATTTACTTGTGAATAGCTCGCCTGGGAAACTTTCAGATAAGTCAAAGACAGTGCTTCTATACTAATTGCCAGGCGCTGAGACGAATGCCGCCAAGATCAAGCGTCTAAGACTTACGGTTCAAGAATTAGCCTCAGAAACAGTGGGAAACAGTGCTTCTATACTAATTGCCAGGCGCTGAGACGAATGCCGCCAAGATCGAGCGTCTATGACTTACGGTTCAAGAATTAGCCTCAGAAACAGTGGTTCTGAACATGCTGCCAATAGCTCGCCTGGGAAACATCCAGAGAAGTCCAAGATAGTGTTTTTTAGACTGGCTGCCACGAGCTGAAACGAATGCAGCCAAGAGCGAGCGTCTGTGACTTACGGTTCAAGAGTTATTTACAGAAACATGGTTCTGAACTTTGCTGCCAGCCGCGAAAGCGAAAGTAACCAAGATCGAGCGTCTAGGATTTACTTGTGAATAGCTCGCCTGGGAAACTTTCAGATAAGTCAAAGACAGTGCTTCTATACTAATTGCCAGGCGCTGAGACGAATGCCGCCAAGATCAAGCGTCTAAGACTTACGGTTCAAGAATTAGCCTCAGAAACAGTGGGAAACAGTGCTTCTATACTAATTGCCAGGCGCTGAGACGAATGCCGCCAAGATCGAGCGTCTATGACTTACGGTTCAAGAATTAGCCTCAGAAACAGTGGTTCTGAACATGCTGCCAATAGCTCGCCTGGGGAAACATCCAGAGAAGTCCAAGATAGTGTTTTTTAGACTGGCTGCCACGAGCTGAAACGAATGCAGCCAAGAGCGAGCGTCTGTGACTTACGGTTCAAGAGTTATTCACAGAAACATGGTTCTGAACTTTGCTGCCAGCCGCGAAAGCGAAAGTAACCAAGATCGAGCGTCTAGGATTTACTTGTGAATAGCTCGCCTGGGAAACTTTCAGATAAGTCAAAGACAGTGCTTCTATACTAATTGCCAGGCGCTGAGACGAATGCCGCCAAGATCAAGCGTCTAAGACTTACGGTTCAAGAATTAGCCTCAGAAACATTGGGAAACAGTGCTTCTATACTAATTGCCAGGCGCTGAGACGAATGCCGCCAAGATCGAGCGTCTATGACTTACGGTTCAAGAATTAGCCTCAGAAACAGTGGTTCTGAACATGCTGCCAATAGCTCGCCTGGGAAACATCCAGAGAAGTCCAAGATAGTGTTTTTTAGACTGGCTGCCACGAGCTGAAACGAATGCAGCCAAGAGCGAGCGTCTGTCACTTACGGTTCAAGAGTTATTCACAGAAACATGGTTCTGAACTTTGCTGCCAGCCGCGAAAGCGAAAATAACCAAGATCGAGCGTCTAGGATTTACTTGTCAATAGCTCGCCTGGGAAACATCCAGAGAAGTCAAAGACAGTGCTTCTATACTAATTGCCAGGCGCTGAGACGAATGCCGCCAAGATCGAGCGTCTATGACTTACGGTTCAAGAATTAGCCTCAGAAACAGTGGTTCTGAACATGCTGCCAATAGCTCGCCTGGGAAACATCCAGAGAAGTCCAAGATAGTGTTTTTTTAGACTGGCTGCCACGAGCTGAAACGAATGCAGCCAAGAGCGAGCGTCTGTGACTTACGGTTCAAGAGTTATTCACAGAAACATGGTTCTGAACTTTGCTGCCAGCCGCGAAAGCCAAAGTAACCAAGATCGAGGCGTCTAGGATTTACTTGTCAATAGCTCGCCTGGGAAACATCCAGAGAAGTCAAAGACAGTGCTTCTATACTAATTGCCAGGCGCTGAGACGAATGCCGCCAAGATCAAGCGTCTAAGACTTACGGTTCAAGAATTAGCCTCAGAAACAGTGGGAAACAGTGCTTCTATACTAATTGCCAGGCGCTGAGACGAATGCCGCCAAGATCGAGCGTCTATGACTTACGGTTCAAGAATTAGCCTCAGAAACAGTGGTTCTGAACATGCTGCCAATAGCTCGCCTGGGAAACATCCAGAGAAGTCCAAGATAGTGTTTTTTTAGACTGGCTGCCACGAGCTGAAACGAATGCAGCCAAGAGCGAGCGTCTGTCACTTACGGTTCAAGAGTTATTCACAGAAACATGGTTCTGAACTTTGCTGCCAGCCGCGAAAGCGAAAGTAACCAAGATCGAGCGTCTAGGATTTACTTGTCAATAGCTCGCCTGGGAAACATCCAGAGAAGTCAAAGACAGTGCTTCAATACTAATTGCCAGGCGCTGAGACGAATGCCGCCAAGATCGAGCGTCTATGACTTACGGTTCAAGAATTAGCCTCAGAAACAGTGGGAAACAGTGCTTCTATACTAATTGCCAGGCGCTGAGACGAATGCCGCCAAGATCGAGCGTCTATGACTTACGGTTCAAGAATTAGCCTCAGAAACAGTGGTTCTGAACATGCTGCCAATAGCTCGCCTGGGAAACATCCAGAGAAGTCCAAGATAGTGTTTTTTAGACTGGCTGCCACGAGCTGAAACGAATGGAGCCAAGAGCGAGCGTCTGTGACTTACGGTTCAAGAGTTATTCACAGAAACATGGTTCTGAACTTTGCTGCCAGCCGCGAAAGCGAAAGTAACCAAGATCGAGCGTCTAGGATTTACTTGTGAATAGCTCGCCTGGGAAACTTTCAGATAAGTCAAAGACAGTGCTTCTATACTAATTGCCAGGCGCTGAGACGAATGCCGCCAAGATCAAGCGTCTAAGACTTACGGTTCAAGAATTAGCCTCAGAAACAGTGGGAAACAGTGCTTCTATACTAATTGCCAGGCGCTGAGACGAATGCCGCCAAGATCGAGCGTCTATGACTTACGGTTCAAGAATTAGCCTCAGAAACAGTGGTTCTGAACATGCTGCCAATAGCTCGCCTGGGAAACATCCAGAGAAGTCCAAGATAGTGTTTTTTTAGACTGGCTGCCACGAGCTGAAACGAATGCAGCCAAGAGCGAGCGTCTGTGACTTACGGTTCAAGAGTTATTCACAGAAACATGGTTCTGAACTTTGCTGCCAGCCGCGAAAGCGAAAGTATCCAAGATCGAGCGTCTAGGATTTACTTGTGAATAGCTCGCCTGGGAAACTTTCAGATAAGTCAAAGACAGTGCTTCTATACTAATTGCCAGGCGCTGAGACGAATGCCGCCAAGATCAAGCGTCTAAGACTTACGGTTCAAGAATTAGCCTCAGAAACAGTGGGAAACAGTGCTTCTATACTAATTGCCAGGCGCTGAGACGAATGCCGCCAAGATCGAGCGTCTATGACTTACGGTTCAAGAATTAGCCTCAGAAACAGTGGTTCTGAACATGCTGCCAATAGCTCGCCTGGGAAACATCCAGAGAAGTCCAAGATAGTGTTTTTTAGACTGGCTGCCACGAGCTGAAACGAATGCAGCCAAGAGCGAGCGTCTGTGACTTACGGTTCAAGAGTTATTTACAGAAACATGGTTCTGAACTTTGCTGCCAGCCGCGAAAGCGAAAGTAACCAAGATCGAGCGTCTAGGATTTACTTGTGAATAGCTCGCCTGGGAAACTTTCAGATAAGTCAAAGACAGTGCTTCTATACTAATTGCCAGGCGCTGAGACGAATGCCGCCAAGATCAAGCGTCTAAGACTTACGGTTCAAGAATTAGCCTCAGAAACAGTGGGAAACAGTGCTTCTATACTAATTGCCAGGCGCTGAGACGAATGCCGCCAAGATCGAGCGTCTATGACTTACGGTTCAAGAATTAGCCTCAGAAACAGTGGTTCTGAACATGCTGCCAATAGCTCGCCTGGGAAACATCCAGAGAAGTCCAAGATAGTGTTTTTTAGACTGGCTGCCACGAGCTGAAACGAATGCAGCCAAGAGCGAGCGTCTGTCACTTACGGTTCAAGAGTTATTCACAGAAACATGGTTCTGAACTTTGCTGCCAGCCGCGAAAGCGAAAATAACCAAGATCGAGCGTCTAGGATTTACTTGTCAATAGCTCGCATGGGAAACATCCAGAGAAGTCAAAGACAGTGCTTCTATACTAATTGCCAGGCGCTGAGACGAATGCCGCCAAGATCGAGCGTCTATGACTTACGGTTCAAGAATTAGCCTCAGAAACAGTGGGAAACAGTGCTTCTATACTAATTGCCAGGCGCTGAGACGAATGCCGCCAAGATCGAGCGTCTATGACTTACGGTTCAAGAATTAGCCTCAGAAACAGTGGTTCTGAACATGCTGCCAATAGCTCGCCTGGGAAACATCCAGAGAAGTCCAAGATAGTGTTTTTTTTAGACTGGCTGCCACGAGCTGAAACGAATGCAGCCAAGAGCGAGCGTCTGTGACTTACGGTTCAAGAGTTATTCACAGAAACATGGTTCTGAACTTTGCTGCCAGCCGCGAAAGCGAAAGTAACCAAGATCGAGCGTCTAGGATTTACTTGTGAATAGCTCGCCTGGGAAACTTTCAGATAAGTCAAAGACAGTGTTCTATACTAATTGCCAGGCGCTGAGACGAATGCCGCCAAGATCAAGCGTCTAAGACTTACGGTTCAAGAATTAGCCTCAGAAACAGTGGGAAACAGTGCTTCTATACTAATTGCCAGGCGCTGAGACGAATGCCGCCAAGATCGAGCGTCTATGACTTACGGTTCAAGAATTAGCCTCAGAAACAGTGGTTCTGAACATGCTGCCAATAGCTCGCCTGGGAAACATCCAGAGAAGTCCAAGATAGTGTTTTTTAGACTGGCTGCCACGAGCTGAAACGAATGCAGCCAAGAGCGAGCGTCTGTGACTTACGGTTCAAGAGTTATTCACAGAAACATGGTTCTGAACTTTGCTGCCAGCCGCGAAAGCGAAAGTAACCAAGATCGAGCGTCTAGGATTTACTTGTCAATAGCTCGCCTGGGAAACATCCAGAGAAGTCAAAGACAGTGCTTCTATACTAATTGCCAGGCGCTGAGACGAATGCCGCCAAGATCGAGCGTCTATGACTTACGGTTCAAGAATTAGCCTCAGAAACAGTGGGAAACAGTGCTTCTATACTAATTGCCAGGCGCTGAGACGAATGCCGCCAAGATCGAGCGTCTATGACTTAC
The DNA here is from genome assembly GCF_050947455.1 of Rhinoderma darwinii. Classification (NCBI taxonomy): domain Eukaryota; kingdom Metazoa; phylum Chordata; class Amphibia; order Anura; family Rhinodermatidae; genus Rhinoderma; species Rhinoderma darwinii. The sequence goes on along the minus strand of NW_027463287.1, from coordinate 20,002 downwards.
GGTTCAAGAATTAGCCTCAGAAACAGTGGTTCTGAACATGCTGCCAATAGCTCGCCTGGGAAACATCCAGAGAAGTCCAAGATAGTGTTTTTTTAGACTGGCTGCCACGAGCTGAAACGAATGCAGCCAAGAGCGAGCGTCTGTCACTTACGGTTCAAGAGTTATTCACAGAAACATGGTTCTGAACTTTGCTGCCAGCCGCGAAAGCGAAAGTAACCAAGATCGAGCGTCTAGGATTTACTTGTCAATAGCTCGCCTGGGAAACATCCAGAGAAGTCAAAGACAGTGCTTCTATACTAATTGCCAGGCGCTGAGACGAATGCCGCCAAGATCGAGCGTCTATGACTTACGGTTCAAGAATTAGCCTCAGAAACAGTGGGAAACAGTGCTTCTATACTAATTGCCAGGCGCTGAGACGAATGCCGCCAAGATCGAGCGTCTATGACTTACGGTTCAAGAATTAGCCTCAGAACCAGTGTGTTCTGAACATGCTGCCAATAGATCGCCTGGGAAACATCCAGAGAAGTCCAAGATAGTGTTTTTAGACTGGCTGCCACGAGCTGAAACGAATGCAGCCCAAGAGCAGCGTCTGTGACTTACGGTCAAGGAGTTATTCACAGAAACATGGTTCTGAACTTTGCTGCCAGCCGCGAAAGCGAAAGTAACCAAGATCGAGCGTCTAGATGTTACTTGTGAATAGCTCGCCTGGGAAACTTTCAGATAAGTCAAAGACAGTGCTTCTATACTAATTGCCAGGCGCTGAGACGAATGCCGCCAAGATCAGCGTCTAAGACTTACGGTTCAAGAATTAGCCTCAGAAACGTGGGAAACAGTGCTTCTATTACTAATTGCCAGGCGCTGAGACGAATGCCGCCCAAGATCGAGCGTCTATTACTTACGGTTCTAGAATTAGCCTCAGAAACAGTGGTTCTGAACATGCTGCCAATAGCTCGCCTGGGAAACAATCCAGAGAAGTCCAAGATAGTGTTTTTTAGACTGGCTGCCACGAGCTGAAACGAATGCAGCCAAGAGCGAGCGTCTGTGACTTACGGTTCAAGAGTTATTCACAGAAACATGGTTCTGAACTTTGCTGCCAGCCGCGAAAGCGAAAGTAACCAAGATCGAGCGTCTAGGATTTACTTGTCAATAGCTCGCCTGGGAAACATCCAGAGAAGTCAAAGACAGTGCTTCAATACTAATTGCCAGGCGCTGAGACGAATGCCGCCAAGATCGAGCGTCTATGACTTACGGTTCAAGAATTAGCCTCAGAAACAGTGGGGAAACAGTGCTTCTATACTAATTGCCAGGCGCTGAGACGAATGCCGCCAAGATCGAGCGTCTATGACTTACGGTTCAAGAATTAGCCTCTAGAACAGTGGTTCTGAACATGCTGCCAATAGCTCGCCTGGGAAACATCCAGAGAAGTCCAAGATAGTGTTTTTTAGACTGGCTGCCACGAGCTGAACGAATGGAGCCAAGAGCGAGCGTCTGTGACTTACAGGTTCAAGAGTTATTCACAGAAACATGGTTCTGAACTTTGCTGCCAGCCGCGAAAGCGAAAGTAACCAAGATCGAGCGTCTAGGATTTACTTGTGAATAGCTCGCCTGGGAAACATCCAGAGAAGTCAAAGACAGTGCTTCTATACTAATTGCCAGGCGCTGAGAGAGACGAATGCCGCCAAGATCAAGCGTCTAAGACTTACGGTTCAAGAATTAGCCTCAGAAACAGTGGTTCTGAACATGCTGCCAATAGCTCGCCTGGGAAACACCCAGAGAAGTCCAAGATAGTGTTTTTTTTAGACTGGCTGCCACGAGCTGAAACGAATGGAGCCAAGAGCGAGCGTCTGTGACTTACGGTTCAAGAGTTATTCACAGAAACATGGTTCTGAACTTTGCTGCCAGCCGCGAAAGCGAAAGTAACCAAGATCGAGCGTCTAGGATTTACTTGTCAATAGCTCGCATGGGAAACATCCAGAGAAGTCAAAGACAGTGCTTCTATACTAATTGCCAGGCGCTGAGACGAATGCCGCCAAGATCGAGCGTCTATGACTTACGGTTCAAGAATTAGCCTCAGAAACAGTGGGAAACAGTGCTTCTATACTAATTGCCAGGCGCTGAGACGAATGCCGCCAAGATCGAGCGTCTATGACTTACGGTTCAAGAATTAGCCTCAGAAACAGTGGTTCTGAACATGCTGCCAATAGCTCGCCTGGGAAAAATTCAGAGAAGTCCAAGATAGTGTTTTTTAGACTGGCTGCCACGAGCTGAAACGAATGCAGCCAAGAGCGAGCGTCTGTGACTTACGGTTCAAGAGTTATTCACAGAAACATGGTTCTGAACTTTGCTGCCAGCCGCGAAAGCGAAAGTAACCAAGATCGAGCGTCTAGGATTTACTTGTGAATAGCTCGCCTGGGAAACTTTCAGATAAGTCAAAGACAGTGCTTCTATACTAATTGCCAGGCGCTGAGACGAATGCCGCCAAGATCGAGCGTCTATGACTTACGGTTCAAGAATTAGCCTCAGAAACAGTGGGGAAACAGTGCTTCTATACTAATTGCCAGGCGCTGAGACGAATGCCGCCAAGATCGAGCGTCTATGACTTACGGTTCAAGAATTAGCCTCAGAAACAGTGGTTCTGAACATGCTGCCAATAGCTCGCCTGGGAAACATCCAGAGAAGTCCAAGATAGTGTTTTTTTAGACTGGCTGCCACGAGCTGAAACGAATGCAGCCAAGAGCGAGCGTCTGTGACTTACGGTTCAAGAGTTATTCACAGAAACATGGTTCTGAACTTTGCTGCCAGCCGCGAAAGCGAAAGTAACCAAGATCGAGCGTCTAGGATTTACTTGTCAATAGCTCGCCTGGGAAACATCCAGAGAAGTCAAAGACAGTGCTTCAATACTAATTGCCAGGCGCTGAGACGAATGCCGCCAAGATCGAGCGTCTATGACTTACGGTTCAAGAATTAGCATCAGAAACAGTGGGAAACAGTGCTTCTATACTAATTGCCAGGCGCTGAGACGAATGCCGCCAAGATCGAGCGTCTATGACTTACGGTTCAAGAATTAGCCTCAGAAACAGTGGGAAACAGTGCTTCTATACTAATTGCCAGGCGCTGAGACGAATGCCGCCAAGATCGAGCGTCTATGACTTACGGTTCAAGAATTAGCCTCAGAAACAGTGGTTCTGAACATGCTGCCAATAGCTCGCCTGGGAAACATCCAGAGAAGTCCAAGATAGTGTTTTTTTAGACTGGCTGCCACGAGCTGAAACGCATGCAGCCAAGAGCGAGCGTCTGTGACTTACGGTTCAAGAGTTATTCACAGAAACATGGTTCTGAACTTTGCTGCCAGCCGCGAAAGCGAAAGTAACCAAGATCGAGCGTCTAGGATTTACTTGTGAATAGCTCGCCTGGGAAACTTTCAGATAAGTCAAAGACAGTGCTTCAATACTAATTGCCAGGCGCTGAGACGAATGCCGCCAAGATCGAGCGTCTATGACTTACGGTTCAAGAATTAGCATCAGAAACAGTGGGAAACAGTGCTTCTATACTAATTGCCAGGCGCTGAGACGAATGCCGCCAAGATCGAGCGTCTATGACTTACGGTTCAAGAATTAGCCTCAGAAACAGTGGTTCTGAACATGCTGCCAATAGCTCGCCTGGGAAACATCCAGAGAAGTCCAAGATAGTGTTTTTTTAGACTGGCTGCCACGAGCTGAAACGCATGCAGCCAAGAGCGAGCGTCTGTGACTTACGGTTCAAGAGTTATTCACAGAAACATGGTTCTGAACTTTGCTGCCAGCCGCGAAAGCGAAAGTAACCAAGATCGAGCGTCTAGGATTTACTTGTCAATAGCTCGCCTGGGAAACATCCAGAGAAGTCAAAGACAGTGCTTCAATACTAATTGCCAGGCGCTGAGACGAATGCCGCCAAGATCGAGCGTCTATGACTTACGGTTCAAGAATTAGCATCAGAAACAGTGGGAAACAGTGCTTCTATACTAATTGCCAGGCGCTGAGACGAATGCCGCCAAGATCAAGCGTCTAAGACTTACGGTTCAAGAATTAGCCTCAGAAAAAGTGGGAAACAGTGCTTCTATACTAATTGCCAGGCGCTGAGACGAATGCCGCCAAGATCGAGCGTCTATGACTTACGGTTCAAGAATTAGCCTCAGAAACAGTGGTTTTGAACATGCTGCCAATAGCTCGCCTGGGAAACATACAGAAAAGTCCAAGATAGTGTTTTTTTTAGACTGGCTGCCACGAGCTGAAACGAATGCAGCCAAGAGCGAGCGTCTGTGACTTACGGTTCAAGAGTTATTCACAGAAACATGGTTCTGAACTTTGCTGCCAGCCGCGAAAGCGAAAGTAACCAAGATCGAGCGTCTAGGATTTACTTGTGAATAGCTCGCCTGGGAAACATCCAGAGAAGTCAAAGACAGTGCTTCTATACTAATTGCCAGGCGCTGAGACGAATGCCGCCAAGATCAAGCGTCTAAGACTTACGGTTCAAGAATTAGCCTCAGAAACAGTGGTTCAAAACATGCTGCCAATAGCTCGCCTGGGAAACATCCAGAGAAGTCCAAGATAGTGTTTTTTAGACTGCCTGCCACGAGCTGAAACGAATGCAGCCAAGAGCGAGCGTCTGTGACTTACGGTTCAAGAGTTATTCACAGAAACATGGTTCTGAACTTTGCTGCCAGCCGCGAAAGCGAAAGTAGCCAAGATCGAGCGTCTAGGATTTACTTGTCAATAGCTCGCCTGGGAAACATCCAGAGAAGTCGAAGACAGTGCTTCTATACTAATTGCCAGGCGCTGAGACGAATGCCGCCAAGATCGAGCGTCTATGACTTACGGTTCAAGAATTAGCCTCAGAAACAGTGGTTCTGAACATGCTGCCAATAGCTCGCCTGGGAAACATCCAGAGAAGTCCAAGATAGTGTTTTTTTTAGACTGGCTGCCACGAGCTGAAACGAATGCTGCCAAGAGCGAGCGTCTGTGACTTACGGTTCAAGAGTTATTCACAGAAACATGGTTCTGAACTTTGCTGCCAGCCGCGAAAGCGAAAGTAACCAAGATCGAGCGTCTAGGATTTACTTGTCAATAGCTCGCATGGGAAACATCCAGAGAAGTCAAAGACAGTGCTTCTATACTAATTGCCAGGCGCTGAGACGAATGCCGCCAAGATCGAGCGTCTATGACTTACGGTTCAAGAATTAGCCTCAGAAACAGTGGGAAACAGTGCTTCTATACTAATTGCCAGGCGCTGAGACGAATGCCGCCAAAAGAGCGTCTATGACTTACGGTTCAAGAATTAGCCTCAGAAACAGTGGTTTTGAACCGGCTGCCAATAGCTCGCCTGGGAAACATCCAGAGAAGTCCAAGATAGTGTTTTTTTAGACTGGCTGCCACGAGCTGAAACGAATGCAGCCAAGAGCGAGCGTCTGTGACTTACGGTTCAAGAGTTATTCACAGAAACATGGTTCTGAACTTTGCTGCCAGCCGCGAAAGCGAAAGTAACCAAGATCGAGCGTCTAGGATTTACTTGTCAATAGCTCGCATGGGAAACATCCAGAGAAGTCAAAGACAGTGCTTCTATACTAATTGCCAGGCGCTGAGACGAATGCCGCCAAGATCGAGCGTCTATGACTTACGGTTCAAGAATTAGCCTCAGAAACAGTGGGAAACAGTGCTTCTATACTAATTGCCAGGCGCTGAGACGAATGCCGCCAAGATCGAGCGTCTATGACTTACGGTTCAAGAATTAGCCTCAGAAACAGTGGTTCTGAACATGCTGCCAATAGCTCGCCTGGGAAACATCCAGAGAAGTCCAAGATAGTGTTTTTTTAGACTGGCTGCCACGAGCTGAAACGAATGCAGCCAAGAGCGAGCGTCTGTGACTTACGGTTCAAGAGTTATTCACAGAAACATGGTTCTGAACTTTGCTGCCAGCCGCGAAAGCGAAAGTAACCAAGATCGAGCGTCTAGGATTTACTTGTGAATAGCTCGCCTGGGAAACTTTCAGATAAGTCAAAGACAGTGCTTCTATACTAATTGCCAGGCGCTGAGACGAATGCCGCCAAGATCAAGCGTCTAAGACTTACGGTTCAAGAATTAGCCTCAGAAACAGTGGGAAACAGTGCTTCTATACTAATTGCCAGGCGCTGAGACGAATGCCGCCAAGATCGAGCGTCTATGACTTACGGTTCAAGAATTAGCCTCAGAAACAGTGGTTCTGAACATGCTGCCAATAGCTCGCCTGGGAAACATCCAGAGAAGTCCAAGATAGTGTTTTTTAGACTGGCTGCCACGAGCTGAAACGAATGCAGCCAAGAGCGAGCGTCTGTCACTTACGGTTCAAGAGTTATTCACAGAAACATGGTTCTGAACTTTGCTGCCAGCCGCGAAAGCGAAAATAACCAAGATCGAGCGTCTAGGATTTACTTGTCAATAGCTCGCCTGGGAAACATCCAGAGAAGTCAAAGACAGTGCTTCTATACTAATTGCCAGGCGCTGAGACGAATGCCGCCAAGATCGAGCGTCTATGACTTACGGTTCAAGAATTAGCCTCAGAAACAGTGGGAAACAGTGCTTCTATACTAATTGCCAGGCGCTGAGACGAATGCCGCCAAGATCGAGCGTCTATGACTTACGGTTCAAGAATTAGCCTCAGAAACAGTGGTTCTGAACATGCTGCCAATAGCTCGCCTGGGAAACATCCAGAGAAGTCCAAGATAGTGTTTTTTAGACTGGCTGCCACGAGCTGAAACGAATGCAGCCAAGAGCGAGCGTCTGTGACTTACGGTTCAAGAGTTATTCACAGAAACATGGTTCTGAACTTTGCTGCCAGCCGCGAAAGCGAAAGTAACCAAGATCGAGCGTCTAGGATTTACTTGTGAATAGCTCGCCTGGGAAACTTTCAGATAAGTCAAAGACAGTGCTTCTATACTAATTGCCAGGCGCTGAGACGAATGCCGCCAAGATCAAGCGTCTAAGACTTACGGTTCAAGAATTAGCCTCAGAAACAGTGGGAAACAGTGCTTCTATACTAATTGCCAGGCGCTGAGACGAATGCCGCCAAGATCGAGCGTCTATTACTTACGGTTCTAGAATTAGCCTCAGAAACAGTGGTTCTGAACATGCTGCCAATAGCTCGCCTGGGAAACATCCAGAGAAGTCCAAGATAGTGTTTTTTTAGACTGGCTGCCACGAGCTGAAACGAATGCAGCCAAGAGCGAGCGTCTGTGACTTACGGTTCAAGAGTTATTCACAGAAACATGGTTCTGAACTTTGCTGCCAGCCGCGAAAGCGAAAGTAACCAAGATCGAGCGTCTAGGATTTACTTGTCAATAGCTCGCCTGGGAAACATCCAGAGAAGTCAAAGACAGTGCTTCAATACTAATTGCCAGGCGCTGAGACGAATGCCGCCAAGATCGAGCGTCTATGACTTACGGTTCAAGAATTAGCCTCAGAAACAGTGGGAAACAGTGCTTCTATACTAATTGCCAGGCGCTGAGACGAATGCCGCCAAGATCGAGCGTCTATGACTTACGGTTCAAGAATTAGCCTCAGAAACAGTGGTTCTGAACATGCTGCCAATAGCTCGCCTGGGAAACATCCAGAGAAGTCCAAGATAGTGTTTTTTAGACTGGCTGCCACGAGCTGAAACGAATGGAGCCAAGAGCGAGCGTCTGTGACTTACGGTTCAAGAGTTATTCACAGAAACATGGTTCTGAACTTTGCTGCCAGCCGCGAAAGCGAAAGTAACCAAGATCGAGCGTCTAGGATTTACTTGTGAATAGCTCGCCTGGGAAACATCCAGAGAAGTCAAAGACAGTGCTTCTATACTAATTGCCAGGCGCTGAGACGAATGCCGCCAAGATCAAGCGTCTAAGACTTACGGTTCAAGAATTAGCCTCAGAAACAGTGGTTCTGAACATGCTGCCAATTGCTCGCCTGGGAAACACCCAGAGAAGTCCAAGATAGTGTTTTTTAGACTGGCTGCCACGAGCTGAAACGAATGGAGCCAAGAGCGAGCGTCTGTGACTTACGGTTCAAGAGTTATTCACAGAAACATGGTTCTGAACTTTGCTGCCAGCCGCGAAAGCGAAAGTAACCAAGATCGAGCGTCTAGGATTTACTTGTGAATAGCTCGCCTGGGAAACTTTCAGATAAGTCAAAGACAGTGCTTCTATACTAATTGCCAGGCGCTGAGACGAATGCCGCCAAGATCAAGCGTCTAAGACTTACGGTTCAAGAATTAGCCTCAGAAAAAGTGGGAAACAGTGCTTCTATACTAATTGCCAGGCGCTGAGACGAATGCCGCCAAGATCGAGCGTCTATGACTTACGGTTCAAGAATTAGCCTCAGAAACAGTGGTTTTGAACATGCTGCCAATAGCTCGCCTGGGAAACATACAGAAAAGTCCAAGATAGTGTTTTTTTTAGACTGGCTGCCACGAGCTGAAACGAATGCAGCCAAGAGCGAGCGTCTGTGACTTACGGTTCAAGAGTTATTCACAGAAACATGGTTCTGAACTTTGCTGCCAGCCGCGAAAGCGAAAGTAACCAAGATCGAGCGTCTAGGATTTACTTGTGAATAGCTCGCCTGGGAAACATCCAGAGAAGTCAAAGACAGTGCTTCTATACTAATTGCCAGGCGCTGAGACGAATGCCGCCAAGATCAAGCGTCTAAGACTTACGGTTCAAGAATTAGCCTCAGAAACAGTGGTTCAAAACATGCTGCCAATAGCTCGCCTGGGAAACATCCAGAGAAGTCCAAGATAGTGTTTTTTAGACTGCCTGCCACGAGCTGAAACGAATGCAGCCAAGAGCGAGCGTCTGTGACTTACGGTTCAAGAGTTATTCACAGAAACATGGTTCTGAACTTTGCTGCCAGCCGCGAAAGCGAAAGTAACCAAGATCGAGCGTCTAGGATTTACTTGTCAATAGCTCGCCTGGGAAACATCCAGAGAAGTCAAAGACAGTGCTTCTATACTAATTGCCAGGCGCTGAGACGAATGCCGCCAAGATCGAGCGTCTATGACTTACGGTTCAAGAATTAGCCTCAGAAACAGTGGTTCTGAACATGCTGCCAATAGCTCGCCTGGGAAACATCCAGAGAAGTCCAAGATAGTGTTTTTTTTAGACTGGCTGCCACGAGCTGAAACGAATGCTGCCAAGAGCGAGCGTCTGTGACTTACGGTTCAAGAGTTATTCACAGAAACATGGTTCTGAACTTTGCTGCCAGCCGCGAAAGCGAAAGTAACCAAGATCGAGCGTCTAGGATTTACTTGTCAATAGCTCGCATGGGAAACATCCAGAGAAGTCAAAGACAGTGCTTCTATACTAATTGCCAGGCGCTGAGACGAATGCCGCCAAGATCGAGCGTCTATGACTTACGGTTCAAGAATTAGCCTCAGAAACAGTGGGAAACAGTGCTTCTATACTAATTGCCAGGCGCTGAGACGAATGCCGCCAAAAGAGCGTCTATGACTTACGGTTCAAGAATTAGCCTCAGAAACAGTGGTTTTGAACCGGCTGCCAATAGCTCGCCTGGGAAACATCCAGAGAAGTCCAAGATAGTGTTTTTTTAGACTGGCTGCCACGAGCTGAAACGAATGCAGCCAAGAGCGAGCGTCTGTGACTTACGGTTCAAGAGTTATTCACAGAAACATGGTTCTGAACTTTGCTGCCAGCCGCGAAAGCGAAAGTAACCAAGATCGAGCGTCTAGGATTTACTTGTCAATAGCTCGCATGGGAAACATCCAGAGAAGTCAAAGACAGTGCTTCTATACTAATTGCCAGGCGCTGAGACGAATGCCGCCAAGATCGAGCGTCTATGACTTACGGTTCAAGAATTAGCCTCAGAAACAGTGGGAAACAGTGCTTCTATACTAATTGCCAGGCGCTGAGACGAATGCCGCCAAGATCGAGCGTCTATGACTTACGGTTCAAGAATTAGCCTCAGAAACAGTGGTTCTGAACATGCTGCCAATAGCTCGCCTGGGAAACATCCAGAGAAGTCCAAGATAGTGTTTTTTTAGACTGGCTGCCACGAGCTGAAACGAATGCAGCCAAGAGCGAGCGTCTGTCACTTACGGTTCAAGAGTTATTCACAGAAACATGGTTCTGAACTTTGCTGCCAGCCGCGAAAGCGAAAATAACCAAGATCGAGCGTCTAGGATTTACTTGTCAATAGCTCGCCTGGGAAACATCCAGAGAAGTCAAAGACAGTGCTTCTATACTAATTGCCAGGCGCTGAGACGAATGCCGCCAAGATCGAGCGTCTATGACTTACGGTTCAAGAATTAGCCTCAGAGACAGTGGGAAACAGTGCTTCTATACTAATTGCCAGGCGCTGAGACGAATGCCGCCAAGATCGAGCGTCTATGACTTACGGTTCAAGAATTAGCCTCAGAAACAGTGGTTCTGAACATGCTGCCAATAGCTCGCCTGGGAAACATCCAGAGAAGTCCAAGATAGTGTTTTTTAGACTGGCTGCCACGAGCTGAAACGAATGCAGCCAAGAGCGAGCGTCTGTGACTTACGGTTCAAGAGTTATTCACAGAAACATGGTTCTGAACTTTGCTGCCAGCCGCGAAAGCGAAAGTAACCAAGATCGAGCGTCTAGGATTTACTTGTCAATAGCTCGCCTGGGAAACATCCAGAGAAGTCAAAGACAGTGCTTCTATACTAATTGCCAGGCGCTGAGACGAATGCCGCCAAGATCGAGCGTCTATGACTTACGGTTCAAGAATTAGCCTCAGAAACAGTGGGAAACAGTGCTTCTATACTAATTGCCAGGCGCTGAGACGAATGCCGCCAAGATCGAGCGTCTATGACTTACGGTTCAAGAATTAGCCTCAGAACCAGTGGTTCTGAACATGCTGCCAATAGATCGCCTGGGAAACATCCAGAGAAGTCCAAGATAGTGTTTTTTAGACTGGCTGCCACGAGCTGAAACGAATGCAGCCAAGAGCGAGCGTCTGTGACTTACGGTTCAAGAGTTATTCACAGAAACATGGTTCTGAACTTTGCTGCCAGCCGCGAAAGCGAAAGTAACCAAGATCGAGCGTCTAGGATTTACTTGTGAATAGCTCACCTGGGAAACTTTCAGATAAGTCAAAGACAGTGCTTCTATACTAATTGCCAGGCGCTGAGACGAATGCCGCCAAGATCAAGCGTCTAAGACTTACGGTTCAAGAATTAGCCTCAGAAACAGTGGGAAACAGTGCTTCTATACTAATTGCCAGGCGCTGAGACGAATGCCGCCAAGATCGAGCGTCTATTACTTACGGTTCTAGAATTAGCCTCAGAAACAGTGGTTCTGAACATGCTGCCAATAGCTCGCCTGGGAAACATCCAGAGAAGTCCAAGATAGTGTTTTTTTAGACTGGCTGCCACGAGCTGAAACGAATGCAGCCAAGAGCGAGCGTCTGTGACTTACGGTTCAAGAGTTATTCACAGAAACATGGTTCTGAACTTTGCTGCCAGCCGCGAAAGCGAAAGTAACCAAGATCGAGCGTCTAGGATTTACTTGTCAATAGCTCGCCTGGGAAACATCCAGAGAAGTCAAAGACAGTGCTTCAATACTAATTGCCAGGCGCTGAGACGAATGCCGCCAAGATCGAGCGTCTATGACTTACGGTTCAAGAATTAGCCTCAGAAACAGTGGGAAACAGTGCTTCTATACTAATTGCCAGGCGCTGAGACGAATGCCGCCAAGATCGAGCGTCTATGACTTACGGTTCAAGAATTAGCCTCAGAAACAGTGGTTCTGAACATGCTGCCAATAGCTCGCCTGGGAAACATCCAGAGAAGTCCAAGATAGTGTTTTTTAGACTGGCTGCCACGAGCTGAAACGAATGGAGCCAAGAGCGAGCGTCTGTGACTTACGGTTCAAGAGTTATTCACAGAAACATGGTTCTGAACTTTGCTGCCAGCCGCGAAAGCGAAAGTAACCAAGATCGAGCGTCTAGGATTTACTTGTGAATAGCTCGCCTGGGAAACATCCAGAGAAGTCAAAGACAGTGCTTCTATACTAATTGCCAGGCGCTGAGACGAATGACGCCAAGATCAAGCGTCTAAGACTTACGGTTCAAGAATTAGCCTCAGAAACAGTGGTTCTGAACATGCTGCCAATTGCTCGCCTGGGAAACACCCAGAGAAGTCCAAGATAGTGTTTTTTAGACTGGCTGCCACGAGCTGAAACGAATGGAGCCAAGAGCGAGCGTCTGTGACTTACGGTTCAAGAGTTATTCACAGAAACATGGTTCTGAACTTTGCTGCCAGCCGCGAAAGCGAAAGTAACCAAGATCGAGCGTCTAGGATTTACTTGTCAATAGCTCGCATGGGAAACATCCAGAGAAGTCAAAGACAGTGCTTCTATACTAATTGCCAGGCGCTGAGACGAATGCCGCCAAGATCGAGCGTCTATGACTTACGGTTCAAGAATTAGCCTCAGAAACAGTGGGAAACAGTGCTTCTATACTAATTGCCAGGCGCTGAGACGAATGCCGCCAAGATCGAGCGTCTATGACTTACGGTTCAAGAATTAGCCTCAGAAACAGTGGTTCTGAACATGCTGCCAATAGCTCGCCTGGGAAAAATTCAGAGAAGTCCAAGATAGTGTTTTTTAGACTGGCTGCCACGAGCTGAAACGAATGCAGCCAAGAGCGAGCGTCTGTGACTTACGGTTCAAGAGTTATTCACAGAAACATGGTTCTGAACTTTGCTGCCAGCCGCGAAAGCGAAAGTAACCAAGATCGAGCGTCTAGGATTTACTTGTGAATAGCTCGCCTGGGAAACTTTCAGATAAGTCAAAGACAGTGCTTCTATACTAATTGCCAGGCGCTGAGACGAATGCCGCCAAGATCAAGCGTCTAAGACTTACGGTTCAAGAATTAGCCTCAGAAACAGTGGGAAACAGTGCTTCTATACTAATTGCCAGGCGCTGAGACGAATGCCGCCAAGATCGAGCGTCTATGACTTACGGTTCAAGAATTAGCCTCAGAAACAGTGGTTCTGAACATGCTGCCAATAGCTCGCCTGGGAAACATCCAGAGAAGTCCAAGATAGTGTTTTTTAGACTGGCTGCCACGAGCTGAAACGAATGCAGCCAAGAGCGAGCGTCTGTGACTTACGGTTCAAGAGTTATTCACAGAAACATGGTTCTGAACTTTGCTGCCAGCCGCGAAAGCGAAAATAACCAAGATCGAGCGTCTAGGATTTACTTGTCAATAGCTCGCCTGGGAAACATCCAGAGAAGTCAAAGACAGTGCTTCTATACTAATTGCCAGGCGCTGAGACGAATGCCGCCAAGATCGAGCGTCTATGACTTACGGTTCAAGAATTAGCCTCAGAAACAGTGGGAAACAGTGCTTCTATACTAATTGCCAGGCGCTGAGACGAATGCCGCCAAGATCGAGCGTCTATGACTTACGGTTCAAGAATTAGCCTCAGAAACAGTGGTTCTGAACATGCTGCCAATAGCTCGCCTGGGAAACATCCAGAGAAGTCCAAGATAGTGTTTTTTTAGACTGGCTGCCACGAGCTGAAACGAATGCAGCCAAGAGCGAGCGTCTGTGACTTACGGTTCAAGAGTTATTCACAGAAACATGGTTCTGAACTTTGCTGCCAGCCGCGAAAGCGAAAGTAACCAAGATCGAGCGTCTAGGATTTACTTGTCAATAGCTCGCCTGGGAAACATCCAGAGAAGTCAAAGACAGTGCTTCAATACTAATTGCCAGGCGCTGAGACGAATGCCGCCAAGATCGAGCGTCTATGACTTACGGTTCAAGAATTAGCCTCAGAAACAGTGGGAAACAGTGCTTCTATACTAATTGCCAGGCGCTGAGACGAATGCCGCCAAGATCGAGCGTCTATGACTTACGGTTCAAGAATTAGCCTCAGAAACAGTGGGAAACAGTGCTTCTATACTAATTGCCAGGCGCTGAGACGAATGCCGCCAAGATCGAGCGTCTATGACTTACGGTTCAAGAATTAGCCTCAGAAACAGTGGTTCTGAACATGCTGCCAATAGCTCGCCTGGGAAACATCCAGAGAAGTCCAAGATAGTGTTTTTTTTAGACTGGCTGCCACGAGCTGAAACGAATGCTGCCAAGAGCGAGCGTCTGTGACTTACGGTTCAAGAGTTATTCACAGAAACATGGTTCTGAACTTTGCTGCCAGCCGCGAAAGCGAAAGTAACCAAGATCGAGCGTCTAGGATTTACTTGTCAATAGCTCGCATGGGAAACATCCAGAGAAGTCAAAGACAGTGCTTCTATACTAATTGCCAGGCGCTGAGACGAATGCCGCCAAGATCGAGCGTCTATGACTTACGGTTCAAGAATTAGCCTCAGAAACAGTGGGAAACAGTGCTTCTATACTAATTGCCAGGCGCTGAGACGAATGCCGCCAAAAGAGCGTCTATGACTTACGGTTCAAGAATTAGCCTCAGAAACAGTGGTTTTGAACCGGCTGCCAATAGCTCGCCTGGGAAACATCCAGAGAAGTCCAAGATAGTGTTTTTTTAGACTGGCTGCCACGAGCTGAAACGAATGCAGCCAAGAGCGAGCGTCTGTGACTTACGGTTCAAGAGTTATTCACAGAAACATGGTTCTGAACTTTGCTGCCAGCCGCGAAAGCGAAAGTAACCAAGATCGAGCGTCTAGGATTTACTTGTCAATAGCTCGCATGGGAAACATCCAGAGAAGTCAAAGACAGTGCTTCTATACTAATTGCCAGGCGCTGAGACGAATGCCGCCAAGATCGAGCGTCTATGACTTACGGTTCAAGAATTAGCCTCAGAAACAGTGGGAAACAGTGCTTCTATACTAATTGCCAGGCGCTGAGACGAATGCCGCCAAGATCGAGCGTCTATGACTTACGGTTCAAGAATTAGCCTCAGAAACAGTGGTTCTGAACATGCTGCCAATAGCTCGCCTGGGAAACATCCAGAGAAGTCCAAGATAGTGTTTTTTTAGACTGGCTGCCACGAGCTGAAACGAATGCAGCCAAGAGCGAGCGTCTGTGACTTACGGTTCAAGAGTTATTCACAGAAACATGGTTCTGAACTTTGCTGCCAGCCGCGAAAGCGAAAGTAACCAAGATCGAGCGTCTAGGATTTACTTGTGAATAGCTCGCCTGGGAAACTTTCAGATAAGTCAAAGACAGTGCTTCTATACTAATTGCCAGGCGCTGAGACGAATGCCGCCAAGATCAAGCGTCTAAGACTTACGGTTCAAGAATTAGCCTCAGAAACAGTGGGAAACAGTGCTTCTATACTAATTGCCAGGCGCTGAGACGAATGCCGCCAAGATCGAGCGTCTATGACTTACGGTTCAAGAATTAGCCTCAGAAACAGTGGGAAACAGTGCTTCTATACTAATTGCCAGGCGCTGAGACGAATGCCGCCAAGATCGAGCGTCTATGACTTACGGTTCAAGAATTAGCCTCAGAAACAGTGGTTCTGAACATGCTGCCAATAGCTCGCCTGGGAAACATCCAGAGAAGTCCAAGATAGTGTTTTTTTTAGACTGGCTGCCACGAGCTGAAACGAATGCTGCCAAGAGCGAGCGTCTGTGACTTACGGTTCAAGAGTTATTCACAGAAACATGGTTCTGAACTTTGCTGCCAGCCGCGAAAGCGAAAGTAACCAAGATCGAGCGTCTAGGATTTACTTGTCAATAGCTCGCATGGGAAACATCCAGAGAAGTCAAAGACAGTGCTTCTATACTAATTGCCAGGCGCTGAGACGAATGCCGCCAAGATCGAGCGTCTATGACTTACGGTTCAAGAATTAGCCTCAGAAACAGTGGGAAACAGTGCTTCTATACTAATTGCCAGGCGCTGAGACGAATGCCGCCAAAAGAGCGTCTATGACTTACGGTTCAAGAATTAGCCTCAGAAACAGTGGTTTTGAACCGGCTGCCAATAGCTCGCCTGGGAAACATCCAGAGAAGTCCAAGATAGTGTTTTTTTAGACTGGCTGCCACGAGCTGAAACGAATGCAGCCAAGAGCGAGCGTCTGTGACTTACGGTTCAAGAGTTATTCACAGAAACATGGTTCTGAACTTTGCTGCCAGCCGCGAAAGCGAAAGTAACCAAGATCGAGCGTCTAGGATTTACTTGTCAATAGCTCGCATGGGAAACATCCAGAGAAGTCAAAGACAGTGCTTCTATACTAATTGCCAGGCGCTGAGACGAATGCCGCCAAGATCGAGCGTCTATGACTTACGGTTCAAGAATTAGCCTCAGAAACAGTGGGAAACAGTGCTTCTATACTAATTGCCAGGCGCTGAGACGAATGCCGCCAAGATCGAGCGTCTATGACTTACGGTTCAAGAATTAGCCTCAGAAACAGTGGTTCTGAACATGCTGCCAATAGCTCGCCTGGGAAACATCCAGAGAAGTCCAAGATAGTGTTTTTTTAGACTGGCTGCCACGAGCTGAAACGAATGCAGCCAAGAGCGAGCGTCTGTGACTTACGGTTCAAGAGTTATTCACAGAAACATGGTTCTGAACTTTGCTGCCAGCCGCGAAAGCGAAAGTAACCAAGATCGAGCGTCTAGGATTTACTTGTGAATAGCTCGCCTGGGAAACTTTCAGATAAGTCAAAGACAGTGCTTCTATACTAATTGCCAGGCGCTGAGACGAATGCCGCCAAGATCAAGCGTCTAAGACTTACGGTTCAAGAATTAGCCTCAGAAACAGTGGGAAACAGTGCTTCTATACTAATTGCCAGGCGCTGAGACGAATGCCGCCAAGATCGAGCGTCTATGACTTACGGTTCAAGAATTAGCCTCAGAAACAGTGGTTCTGAACATGCTGCCAATAGCTCGCCTGGGAAACATCCAGAGAAGTCCAAGATAGTGTTTTTTAGACTGGCTGCCACGAGCTGAAACGAATGCAGCCAAGAGCGAGCGTCTGTCACTTACGGTTCAAGAGTTATTCACAGAAACATGGTTCTGAACTTTGCTGCCAGCCGCGAAAGCGAAAATAACCAAGATCGAGCGTCTAGGATTTACTTGTCAATAGCTCGCCTGGGAAACATCCAGAGAAGTCAAAGACAGTGCTTCTATACTAATTGCCAGGCGCTGAGACGAATGCCGCCAAGATCGAGCGTCTATGACTTACGGTTCAAGAATTAGCCTCAGAAACAGTGGGAAACAGTGCTTCTATACTAATTGCCAGGCGCTGAGACGAATGCCGCCAAGATCGAGCGTCTATGACTTACGGTTCAAGAATTAGCCTCAGAAACAGTGGTTCTGAACATGCTGCCAATAGCTCGCCTGGGAAACATCCAGAGAAGTCCAAGATAGTGTTTTTTAGACTGGCTGCCACGAGCTGAAACGAATGCAGCCAAGAGCGAGCGTCTGTGACTTACGGTTCAAGAGTTATTCACAGAAACATGGTTCTGAACTTTGCTGCCAGCCGCGAAAGCGAAAGTAACCAAGATCGAGCGTCTAGGATTTACTTGTGAATAGCTCGCCTGGGAAACTTTCAGATAAGTCAAAGACAGTGCTTCTATACTAATTGCCAGGCGCTGAGACGAATGCCGCCAAGATCAAGCGTCTAAGACTTACGGTTCAAGAATTAGCCTCAGAAACAGTGGGAAACAGTGCTTCTATACTAATTGCCAGGCGCTGAGACGAATGCCGCCAAGATCGAGCGTCTATTACTTACGGTTCTAGAATTAGCCTCAGAAACAGTGGTTCTGAACATGCTGCCAATAGCTCGCCTGGGAAACATCCAGAGAAGTCCAAGATAGTGTTTTTTTAGACTGGCTGCCACGAGCTGAAACGAATGCAGCCAAGAGCGAGCGTCTGTGACTTACGGTTCAAGAGTTATTCACAGAAACATGGTTCTGAACTTTGCTGCCAGCCGCGAAAGCGAAAGTAACCAAGATCGAGCGTCTAGGATTTACTTGTCAATAGCTCGCCTGGGAAACATCCAGAGAAGTCAAAGACAGTGCTTCAATACTAATTGCCAGGCGCTGAGACGAATGCCGCCAAGATCGAGCGTCTATGACTTACGGTTCAAGAATTAGCCTCAGAAACAGTGGGAAACAGTGCTTCTATACTAATTGCCAGGCGCTGAGACGAATGCCGCCAAGATCGAGCGTCTATGACTTACGGTTCAAGAATTAGCCTCAGAAACAGTGGTTCTGAACATGCTGCCAATAGCTCGCCTGGGAAACATCCAGAGAAGTCCAAGATAGTGTTTTTTAGACTGGCTGCCACGAGCTGAAACGAATGGAGCCAAGAGCGAGCGTCTGTGACTTACGGTTCAAGAGTTATTCACAGAAACATGGTTCTGAACTTTGCTGCCAGCCGCGAAAGCGAAAGTAACCAAGATCGAGCGTCTAGGATTTACTTGTGAATAGCTCGCCTGGGAAACATCCAGAGAAGTCAAAGACAGTGCTTCTATACTAATTGCCAGGCGCTGAGACGAATGCCGCCAAGATCAAGCGTCTAAGACTTACGGTTCAAGAATTAGCCTCAGAAACAGTGGTTCTGAACATGCTGCCAATTGCTCGCCTGGGAAACACCCAGAGAAGTCCAAGATAGTGTTTTTTAGACTGGCTGCCACGAGCTGAAACGAATGGAGCCAAGAGCGAGCGTCTGTGACTTACGGTTCAAGAGTTATTCACAGAAACATGGTTCTGAACTTTGCTGCCAGCCGCGAAAGCGAAAGTAACCAAGATCGAGCGTCTAGGATTTACTTGTGAATAGCTCGCCTGGGAAACTTTCAGATAAGTCAAAGACAGTGCTTCTATACTAATTGCCAGGCGCTGAGACGAATGCCGCCAAGATCAAGCGTCTAAGACTTACGGTTCAAGAATTAGCCTCAGAAAAAGTGGGAAACAGTGCTTCTATACTAATTGCCAGGCGCTGAGACGAATGCCGCCAAGATCGAGCGTCTATGACTTACGGTTCAAGAATTAGCCTCAGAAACAGTGGTTTTGAACATGCTGCCAATAGCTCGCCTGGGAAACATACAGAAAAGTCCAAGATAGTGTTTTTTTTAGACTGGCTGCCACGAGCTGAAACGAATGCAGCCAAGAGCGAGCGTCTGTGACTTACGGTTCAAGAGTTATTCACAGAAACATGGTTCTGAACTTTGCTGCCAGCCGCGAAAGCGAAAGTAACCAAGATCGAGCGTCTAGGATTTACTTGTGAATAGCTCGCCTGGGAAACATCCAGAGAAGTCAAAGACAGTGCTTCCATACTAATTGCCAGGCGCTGAGACGAATGCCGCCAAGATCAAGCGTCTAAGACTTACGGTTCAAGAATTAGCCTCAGAAACAGTGGTTCAAAACATGCTGCCAATAGCTCGCCTGGGAAACATCCAGAGAAGTCCAAGATAGTGTTTTTTAGACTGCCTGCCACGAGCTGAAACGAATGCAGCCAAGAGCGAGCGTCTGTGACTTACGGTTCAAGAGTTATTCACAGAAACATGGTTCTGAACTTTGCTGCCAGCCGCGAAAGCGAAAGTAACCAAGATCGAGCGTCTAGGATTTACTTGTCAATAGCTCGCCTGGGAAACATCCAGAGAAGTCAAAGACAGTGCTTCTATACTAATTGCCAGGCGCTGAGACGAATGCCGCCAAGATCGAGCGTCTATGACTTACGGTTCAAGAATTAGCCTCAGAAACAGTGGTTCTGAACATGCTGCCAATAGCTCGCCTGGGAAACATCCAGAGAAGTCCAAGATAGTGTTTTTTTTAGACTGGCTGCCACGAGCTGAAACGAATGCTGCCAAGAGCGAGCGTCTGTGACTTACGGTTCAAGAGTTATTCACAGAAACATGGTTCTGAACTTTGCTGCCAGCCGCGAAAGCGAAAGTAACCAAGATCGAGCGTCTAGGATTTACTTGTCAATAGCTCGCATGGGAAACATCCAGAGAAGTCAAAGACAGTGCTTCTATACTAATTGCCAGGCGCTGAGACGAATGCCGCCAAGATCGAGCGTCTATGACTTACGGTTCAAGAATTAGC
>NW_027463286.1:0-34061 GCF_050947455.1 Rhinoderma darwinii | reverse complement strand
CTTGGCTGCATTCGTTTCAGCTCATGGCAGCCAGTCTAAAAAACACTATCTTGGACTTCTCTGGATGTTTCCCAGGCGAGCTATTGGCAGCATGTTCAGAACCACTGTTTCTGAGGCTAATTCTTGAACCGTAAGTCATAGACGCTCGATCTTGGCGGCATTCGTCTCAGCGCCTGGCAATTAGTATAGAAACACTGTTTCCCACTGTTTCTGAGGCTAATTCTTGAACCGTAAGTCATAGACGCTCGATCTTGGCGGCGTTCGTCTCAGCGCCTGGCAATTAGTATAGAAGCACTGTCTTTGACTTCTCTGGATGTTTCCCAGGCGAGCTATTGACAAGTAAATCCTAGACGCTCGATCTTGGTTATTTTCGCTTTCGCGGCTGGCAGCAAAGTTCAGAACCATGTTTCTGTGAATAACTCTTGAACCGTAAGTCACAGACGCTCGCTCTTGGCTGCATTCGTTTCAGCTCGTGGCAGCCAGTCAAAAAAACACTATCTTGGACTTCTCTGGATGTTTCCCAGACGAGCTATTGGCAGCATGTTCAGAACCACTGTTTCTGTGGCTAATTCTTGAACCGTAAGTCATAGACGCTCGATCTTGGCGGCATTCGTCTCAGCGCCTGGCAATTAGTAGAGAAGCACTGTTTCCCACTGTTTCTGAGGCAAATTCTTGAACCGTAAGTCATAGACGCTGGATCTTGACGGCATTCGTCTCAGCGCCTGGCAATTAGTATAGAAGCACTGTCTTTGACTTCTCTGGATGTTTCCCAGGCGAGCTATTGACAAGTAAATCCTAGACGCTCGATCTTGGTTATTTTCACTTTGGCGGCTGGCAGCAAAGTTCAGAACCATGTTTCTGTGAATAACTCTTGAACCGTAAGTCACAGACGCTCGCTCTTGGCTGCATTCGTTTCAGCTCGTGGCAGCCCAGTTTAAAAAACACTATCTTGGACTTCTCTAGATGTTTCCCAGGCGAGCTATTGACAAGTAAATCCTAGACGCTCGATCTTGGTTATTTTCGCTTTCGCGGCTGGCAGCAAAGTTCAGAACCATGCTTCTGTGAATAACTCTTGAACCGTAAGTCACAGACGCTCGCTCTTGGCTGCATTCGTTTCAGCTCATGGCAGCCAGTCTAAAAAACACTATCTTGGACTTCTCTGGATGTTTCCCAGGCGAGCTATTGGTAGCATGTTCAGAACCACTGTTTCTGAGGCTAATTCTTGAACCGTAAGTCATAGACGCTCGATCTTGGCGGCATTCGTCTCAGCGCCTGGCAATTAGTATAGAAACACTGTTTCCCACTGTTTCTGAGGCTAATTCTTGAACCGTAAGTCATAGACGCTCGATCTTGGCGGCATTCGTCTCAGCGCCTGGCAATTAGTATAGAAGCACTGTCTTTGACTTCTCTGGATGTTTCCCAGGCGAGCTATTGACAAGTAAATCCTAGACGCTCGATCTTGGTTATTTCGCTTTCGCGGCTGGCAGCAAAGTTCAGAACCATGCTTCTGTGAATAACTCTTGAACCGTAAGTCACAGATGCTCGCTCTTGGCTGCATTCGTTTCAGCTTGTGGCAGCCAGTCTAAAAAACACTATGTTGGACTTCTCTGGATGTTTCCAGGCGAGCTATTGGCAGCATGTTCAGAACCACTGTTTCTGAGGCTAATTCTTGAACCGTAAGTCATAGACGCTCGATCTTGGCGGCATTCGTCTCAGCGCCTGGCAATTAGTATAGAAGCACTGTCTTTGACTTCTCTGGATGTTTCCCAGGCGAGCTATTGACAAGTAAATCCTAGACGCTCGATCTTGGTTATTTTCGCTTTCGCGGCTGGCAGCAAAGTTCAGAACCATGTTTCTGTGAATAACTCTTGAACCGTAAGTCACAGACGCTCGCTCTTGGCTGCATTCGTTTCAGCTCGTCGCAGCCAGTCTAAAAAACACTATCTTGGACTTCTCTGGATGTTTCCCAGGCGAGCTATTGGCAGCATGTTCAGAACCACTGTTTCTGAGGCTAATTCTTGAACCGTAAGTCATAGACGCTCGATCTTGGCGGCATTCGTCTCAGCGCCTGGTAATTAGTATAGAAGCACTGTTTCCCACTGTTTCTGAGGCTAATTCTTGAACCGTAAGTCATAGACGCTAGATCTTGGCGGCATTCGTCTCAGCGCCTGGCAATTAGTATAGAAGCACTGTCTGACTTCTCTGGATGTTTCCCAGGCGAGCTATTGGCAGCATGTTCAGAACCACTGTTTCTGAGGCTAATTCTTGAACCGTAAGTCACAGACGCTCGCTCTTGGCTGCATTCGTTTCAGCTCGTGGCAGCCAGTCTAAAAAAACACTATCTTGGACTTCTCTGGATGTTTCCCAGGCGAGCTATTGGCAGCATGTTTAGAACCACTGTTTCTGAGGCTAATTCTTGAACCGTAAGTCATAGACGCTCGATCTTGGCGGCATTCGTCTCAGCTCCTGGCAATTAGTATGGAAGCACTGTCTTTGACTTCTCTGGATGTTTCCCAGGCGAGCTATTGACAAGTAAATCCAATACGCTCGATCTTGGTTATTTTCGCTTAAGCCGCTGGCAGCAAAGTTCAGAACCATGTTTCTGTGAATAACTCTTGAACCGTAAGTCACAGACGCTCGCTCTTGGCTGCATTCGATTCAGCTCGTGGCAGCCAGTCTAAAAAACACTATCTTGGACTTCTCTGCATGTTTCCCAGGCGAGCAATTGGCAGCATGTTCAGAACCATGTTTCTGTGAATAACTCCTGAACCGTAAGTCACAGACGCTCGCTCTTGGCTGCATTCGATTCAGCTCGTGGCAGCCAGTCTAAAAAACACTATCTTGGACTTCTCTGCATGTTTCCCAGGCGAGCAATTGGCAGCATGTTCAGAACCATGTTTCTGTGAATAACTCCTGAACCGTAAGTCACAGACGCTCGCTCTTGGCTGCATTCGATTCAGCTCGTGGCAGCCAGTCTAAAAAACACTATCTTGGACTTCTCTGCATGTTTCCCAGGCGAGCAATTGGCAGCATGTTCAGAACCATGTTTCTGAGGCTAATTCCTTAACCGTAAGTCCTAGACGCTCGATCTTGGCGGCATTCGTCTCAGCGCCTGGCAATTAGTATAGGAGCACTGTGTTTGACTTCTCTGGATGTTTCCCAGGCGAGTTATTGACAAGTAAATCCTAGACGCTCGATCTTGGTTATTTTCGCTTTCGCGGCTGGCAGTAAAAGAACCATGTTTCTGTGAATAACTCCTGAACCGTAAGTCACAGACGCTCGCTCTTGGCTGCATTCGATTCAGCTCGTGGCAGCCAGTCTAAAAAACACTATCTTGGACTTCTCTGCATGTTTCCCAGGCGAGCAATTGGCAGCATGTTCAGAACCATGTTTCTGTGAATAACTCCTGAACCGTAAGTCACAGACGCTCGCTCTTGGCTGCATTCGTTTCAGCTCGTGGCAGCCAGTCTAAAAAACACTATCTTGGATTTCTCTGGATGTTTCCCAGGCGAGCTATTGGCAGCATGTTCAGAACCACTGTTTCTGAGGCTAATTCTTGAACCGTAAGTCATAGACGCTCGATCTTGGCGGCATTTGTCTCAGCGCCTGGCAATTAGTATAGAAGCACTGTTTCCCACTGTTTCTGAGGGCTAATTCTTGAACCGTAAGTCATAGACGCTCGATCTTGGCGGCATTCGTCTCAGCGCCTGGCAATTAGTATAGAAGCACTGTCTTTGACTTCTCTGGATGTTTCCCAGGCGAGCTATTGACAAGTAAATCCTATATGCTCGATCTTGGTTATTTTCGCTTAAGCGGCTGGCAGCAAAGTTCAGAACCATGTTTCTGTGAATAACTCTTGAACCGTAAGTCACAGACGCTCGCTCTTGGCTGCATTCGTTTCAGCTCGTGGCAGCCAGTCTAAAAAACACTATCTTGGACTTCTCTGGATGTTTCCCAGACGAGCTATTGGCAGCATGTTCAGAACCACTATTTCTGAGGCTAATTCTTGAACCGTAAGTCATAGACGCTCGATCTTGGCGGCATTCGTCTCAGCGCCTGGCAATTAGTATAGAAGCACTGTTTCCCACTGTTTCTGAGGCCAATTCTTGAACCGTAAGTCATAGACGCTGGATCTTGGCGGCATTCGTCTCAGCGCCTGGCAATTATTATAGAAGCACTGTCTTTGACTTCTCTGGATGTTTCCCAGGCGAGCTATTGACAAGTAAATCCAAGACGCTCGATCTTGGTTATTTTCGCTTTCGCGGCTGGCAGCAAAGTTCAGAACCATGTCTCTGTGAATAACTCTTGAACCGTAAGTCACAGACGCTCGCTCTTGGCTGCATTCGTTTCAGCTCGTGGCAGCCAGTCTAAAAAATATTATCTTGGACTTCTCTGGATGTTTCCCAGGCGAGCTATTGGCAGCATGTTCAGAACCACTGTTTCTGAGGCTAATTCTTGAACCGTAAGTCATAGACGCTCGATCTTGGCGGCATTCGTCTCAGCTCCTGGCAATTAGTATGGAAGCACTGTCTTTGACTTCTCTGGATGTTTCCCAGGCGAGCTATTGACAAGTAAATCCAATACGCTCGATCTTGGTTATTTTCGCTTAAGCCGCTGGCAGCAAAGTTCAGAACCATGTTTCTGTGAATAACTCTTGAACCGTAAGTCACAGACGCTCGCTCTTGGCTGCATTCGTTTCAGCTCGTGGCAGCCAGTCTAAAAAACACTATCTTGGACTTCTCTGGATGTTTCCCAGGCGAGCTATTGGCAGCATGTTCAGAACCACTGTTTCTGAGGCTAATTCTTGAACCGTAAGTCATAGACGCTCGATCTTGGCGGCATTCGTCTCAGCGCATGGCAATTAGTATAGAAGCCCTGTTTCCCACTGTTTCTGAGGCTAATTCTTGAACCGTAAGTCATAGACGCTCGATCTTGGCGGTATTCGTCTCAGCGCCTGGCAATTAGTGTAGAAGCACTGTCTTTGACTTCTCTGGATGTTTCCCAGGCGAGCTATTGACAAGTAAATCCTAGACGCTCGATCTTGGTTATTTTCGCTTAAGCGGCTGGCAGCAAAGTTCAGAACCATGTTTCTGTGAATAACTCTTGAACCGTAAGTCACATACGCTCTCTCTTGGCTGCATTCGTTTCAGCTCGTGGCAGCCAGTCTAAAAAACACTATCTTGGACTTCTCTGGATGTTTCCCAGACGAGCTATTGGCAGCATGTTCAGAACCACTATTTCTGAGGCTAATTCTTGAACCGTAAGTCATAGACGCTCGATCTTGGCGGCATTCGTCTCAGCGCCTGGCAATTAGTATAGAAGCACTGTTTCCCACTGTTTCTGAGGCTAACTCTTGAACCGTAAGTCATAGACGCTGGATCTTGGCGGCATTCGTCTCAGCGCCTGGCAATTAGTATAGAAGCACTGTCTTTGACTTATCTGGATGATTCCCAGACGAGCTATTGACAAGTAAATCCTAGACGCTCGATCTTGGTTATTTTCGCTTTCGCGGCTGGCAGCAAAGTTCAGAACCATGTTTCTGTGAATAACTCTTGAACCGTAAGTCACAGACGCTCGCTCTTGGCTGCATTCGTTTCACCTCGTGGCAGCCAGTCTAAAAAACACTATCTTGGACTTCTCTGGATGTTTCCCAGGCGAGCTATTGGCAGCATGTTCAGAACCACTGTTTCTGAGGCTAATTCTTGAACCGTAAGTCATAGACGCTCGATCTTGGCGGCATTCGTCTCAGCTCCTGGCAATTAGTATAGAAGCACTGTCTTTGACTTCTCTGGATGTTTCCCAGGCGAGCTATTGACAAGTAAATCCTATACGCTCGATCTTGGTTATTTTCGCATTCGCGGCTGGCAGCAAAGTTCAGAACCATGTTTCTGTGAATAACTCTTGAACCGTAAGTCACAGACGCTCGCTCTTGGCTGCATTCGTTTCAGCTCGTGGCAGCCAGTCTAAAAAACAGTATCTTGGACTTCTCTGGATCTTTCCCAGGCGAGCTATTGGCAGCATGTTCAGAACCACTGTTTCTGAGGCTAATTCTTGAACCGTAAGTCATAGACGCTCGATCTTGGCGGCATTCGTCTCAGCTCCTGGCAATTAGTATAGAAGCACTGTTTCCCACTGTTTCTGAGGCTAATTCTTGAACCGTAAGTCATAGACGCTGGATCTTGGCGGCATTCGTCTCAGCGCCTGGCAATTAGTATAGAAGCACTGTTTTTGACTTCTCTGGATGTTTCCCAGACGAGCTATTGACAAGTAAATCCTAGACGCTCGATCTTGGTTATTTTCGCTTTCGCGGCTGGCAGCAAAGTTCAGAACCATGTTTCTGTGAATAACTCTTGAACCGTAAGTCACAGACGCTCGCTCTTGGCTGCATTCGTTTCAGCTCGTGGCAGCCAGTCTAAAAAACACTATCTTGGACTTCTCTGGATGTTTCCCAGGCGAGCTATTGGCAGCATGTTCAGAACCACTGTTTCTGAGGCTAATTCTTGAACCGTAAGTCATAGACGCTCGATCTTGGCGGCATTCGTCTCAGCTCCTGGCAATTAGTATAGAAGCACTGTCTTTGACTTCTCTGGATGTTTCCCAGGCGAGCTATTGACAAGTAAATCCTATACGCTCGATCTTGGTTATTTTCGCTTTCGCGGCTGGCAGCAAAGTTCAGAACCATGTTTCTGTGAATAACTCTTGAACCGTAAGTCACAGACGCTCGCTCTTGGCTGCATTCGTTTCAGCTCGTGGCAGCCAGTCTAAAAAACACTATCTTGGACTTCTCTGGATCTTTCCCAGGCGAGCTATTGGCAGCATGTTCAGAACCACTGTTTCTGAGGCTAATTCTTGAACCGTAAGTCATAGATGCTCGATCTTGGCGGCATTCGTCTCAGCTCCTGGCAATTAGTATAGAAGCACTGTTTCCCACTGTTTCTGAGGCTAATTCTTGAACCGTAAGTCATAGACGCTCGATCTTGGCGGCATTCGTCTCAGCTCCTGGCAATTAGTATAGAAGCACTGTCTTTGACTTCTCTGGATGTTTCCCAGGCGAGCTATTGACAAGTAAATCCTAGACGCTCGATCTTGGTTATTTTCGCTTTCGAGGCTGGCAGCAAAGTTCAGAACCATGTTTCTGTGAATAACTCTTGAACCGTAAGTCACAGACGCTCGCTCTTGGCTGCATTCGTTTCAGCTCGTTGCAGCCAGTCTAAAAAACACTATCTTGGACTTCTCTGGATATTTCCCAGACGAGCTATTGGCAGCATGTTCAGAACCACTGTTTCTGAGGCTAATTGTTGAACCGTAAGTCATAGACGCTCGATCTTGGCGGCATTCGTCTCAGCGCCTGGCAATTAGTATAGAAGCACTGTTTCCCACTGTTTCTGAGGCTAATTCTTGAACCGTAAGTCATAGACGCTGGATCTTGGGGGCATTCGTCTCAGCGCCTGGCAATTAGTATAGAAGCACTGTCTTTGACTTCTCTGGATGTTTCCCAGGCGAGCTATTGACAAGTAAATCCTAGACGCTCGATCTTCGTTATTTTCACTTTCGAGGCTGGCAGCAAAGTTCAGAACCATGTTTCTGTGAATAACTCTTGAACCGTAAGTCACAGACGCTCGCTCTTGGCTGCATTCGTTTCAGCTCGTGGCAGCCAGTCTAAAAAACACTATCTTGGACTTCTCTGGATATTTCCCAGGCGAGCTATTGGCAGCATGTTCAGAACCACTGTTTCTGAGGCTAATTCTTGAACCGTAAGTCATAGACGCTCGATCTTGGCGGCATTCGTCTCAGCGCCTGGCAATTAGTATAGAAGCACTGTTTCCCACTGTTTCTGAGGCTAATTCTTGAACCGTAAGTCATAGACGCTGGATCTTGGCGGCATTCGTCTCAGCGCCTGGCAATTAGTATAGAAGCACTGTCTTTGACTTCTCTGGATGTTTCCCAGGCGAGCTATTGACAAGTAAATCCTAGACGCTCGATCTTGGTTATTTTCACTTTCGCGGCTGGCAGCAAAGTTCAGAACCATGTTTCTGTGAATAACTCTTGAACCGTAAGTCACAGACGCTCGCTCTTGGCTGCATTCGTTTCAGCTCGTGGCAGCCAGTTTAAAAAACACTACCTTGGACTTCTCTGGATGTTTCCCAGGCGAGCTATTGACAAGTTAATCCTAGACGCTCGATCTTGGTTATTTTCACTTTCGCGGCTGGCAGCAAAGTTCAGAACCATGTTTCTGTGAATAACTCTTGAACCGTAAGTCACAGACGCTCGCTCTTGGCTGCATTCGTTTCAGATCGTGGCAGCCAGTCTAAAAAACACTATCTTGGACTTCTCTGGATGTTTCCCAGGCGAGCTATTGGCAGCATGTTCAGAACCACTGTTTCTGAGGCTAATTCTTGAACCGTAAGTCATAGACGCTCGATCTTGGCGGCATTCGTCTCAGCGCCTGGCAATTAGTATAGAAGCACTGTCTTTGACTTCTCTGGATGTTTCCCAGGCGAGCTATTGACAAGTAAATCCTAGACGCTCGATCTTCGTTATTTTCACTTTCGAGGCTGGCAGCAAAGTTCAGAACCATGTTTCTGTGAATAACTCTTGAACCGTAAGTCACAGACGCTCGCTCTTGGCTGCATTCGTTTCAGCTCGTGGCAGCCAGTCTAAAAAACACTATCTTGGACTTCTCTGGATATTTCCCAGGCGAGCTATTGGCAGCATGTTCAGAACCACTGTTTCTGAGGCTAATTCTTGAACCGTAAGTCATAGACGCTCGATCTTGGCGGCATTCGTCTCAGCGCCTGGCAATTAGTATAGAAGCACTGTTTCCCACTGTTTCTGAGGCTAATTCTTGAACCGTAAGTCATAGACGCTGGATCTTGGCGGCATTCGTCTCAGCGCCTGGCAATTAGTATAGAAGCACTGTCTTTGACTTCTCTGGATGTTTCCCAGGCGAGCTATTGACAAGTAAATCCTAGACGCTCGATCTTGGTTATTTTCACTTTCGCGGCTGGCAGCAAAGTTCAGAACCATGTTTCTGTGAATAACTCTTGAACCGTAAGTCACAGACGCTCGCTCTTGGCTGCATTCGTTTCAGCTCGTGGCAGCCAGTTTAAAAAACACTACCTTGGACTTCTCTGGATGTTTCCCAGGCGAGCTATTGACAAGTTAATCCTAGACGCTCGATCTTGGTTATTTTCACTTTCGCGGCTGGCAGCAAAGTTCAGAACCATGTTTCTGTGAATAATTCTTGAACCGTAAGTCACAGACGCTCGCTCTTGGCTGCATTCGTTTCAGATCGTGGCAGCCAGTCTAAAAAACACTATCTTGGACTTCTCTGGATGTTTCCCAGGCGAGCTATTGGCAGCATGTTCAGAACCACTGTTTCTGAGGCTAATTCTTGAACCGTAAGTCATAGACGCTCGATCTTGGCGGCATTCGTCTCAGCGCCTGGCAATTAGTATAGAAGCACTGTCTTTGACTTCTCTGGATGTTTCCCAGGCGAGCTATTGGCAGCATGTTCAGAACCACTGTTTCTGAGGCTAATTCTTGAACCGTAAGTCATAGACGCTCGATCTTGGCGGCATTCGTCTCAGCTCCTGGCAATTAGTATAGAAGCACTGTTTCCCACTGTTTCTGAGGCTAATTCTTGAACCGTAAGTCATAGACCCTGGATCTTGGCGGCATTCGTCTCAGCGCCTGGCAATTAGTATAGAAGCACTGTCTTTGACTTCTCTGGATGTTTCCCAGGCGAGCTATTGACAAGTAAATCCTAGACGCTCGATCTTGGTTACTTTCACTTTCGCGGCTGGCAGCAAAGTTCAGAACCATGTTTCTGTGAATAACTCTTGAACCGTAAGTCACAGACGCTCGCTCTTGGCTGCATTCGTTTCAGCTCGTGGCAGCCAGTTTAAAAAACACTATCTTGGACTTCTCTGGATGTTTCCCAGGCGAGCTATTGACAAGTAAATCCTAGACGCTCGATCTTGGTTATTTTCGCTTTCGCGGCTGGCAGCAAAGTTCAGAACCATGTTTCTGTGAATAACTCTTGAACCGTAAGTCACAGACGCTCGCTCTTGGCTGCATTCGTTTCAGCTCGTGGCAGCCAGTCTAAAAAACACTATCTTGGACTTCTCTGGATGTTTCCCAGGCGAGCTATTGGCAGCATGTTCAGAACCACTGTTTCTGAGGCTAATTCTTGAACCGTAAGTCATAGACGCTCGATCTTGGCGGCATTCGTCTCAGCTCCTGGCAATTAGTATGGAAGCACTGTCTTTGACTTCTCTGGATGTTTCCCAGGCGAGCTATTGACAAGTAAATCCAATACGCTCGATCTTGGTTATTTTCGCTTAAGCCGCTGGCAGCAAAGTTCAGAACCATGTTTCTGTGAATAACTCTTGAACCGTAAGTCACAGACGCTCGCTCTTGGCTGCATTCGATTCAGCTCGTGGCAGCCAGTCTAAAAAACACTATATTGGACTTCTCTGCATGTTTCCCAGGCGAGCAATTGGCAGCATGTTCAGAACCATGTTTCTGTGAATAACTCCTGAACCGTAAGTCACAGACGCTCGCTCTTGGCTGCATTCGATTCAGCTCGTGGCAGCCAGTCTAAAAAACACTATCTTGGACTTCTCTGCATGTTTCCCAGGCGAGTCAATTGGCAGCATGTTCAGAACCATGTTTCTGTGAATAACTCCTGAACCGTAAGTCACAGACGCTCGCTCTTGGCTGCATTCGATTCAGCTCGTGGCAGCCAGTCTAAAAAACACTATCTTGGACTTCTCTGCATGTTTCCCAGGCGAGCAATTGGCAGCATGTTCAGAACCATGTTTCTGAGGCTAATTCCTTAACCGTAAGTCCTAGACGCTCGATCTTGGCGGCATTCGTCTCAGCGCCTGGCAATTAGTATAGGAGCACTGTGTTTGACTTCTC
This sequence comes from Rhinoderma darwinii, assembly GCF_050947455.1. NCBI lineage: Eukaryota > Metazoa > Chordata > Amphibia > Anura > Rhinodermatidae > Rhinoderma > Rhinoderma darwinii. The sequence continues at coordinate 23,135 of NW_027463286.1, read as the reverse complement.
TGGATGTTTCCCAGGCGAGTTATTGACAAGTAAATCCTAGACGCTCGATCTTGGTTATTTTCGCTTTCGCGGCTGGCAGTAAAAGAACCATGTTTCTGTGAATAACTCCTGAACCGTAAGTCACAGACGCTCGCTCTTGGCTGCATTCGATTCAGCTCGTGGCAGCCAGTCTAAAAAACACTATCTTGGACTTCTCTGCATGTTTCCCAGGCGAGCAATTGGCAGCATGTTCAGAACCATGTTTCTGTGAATAACTCCTGAACCGTAAGTCACAGACGCTCGCTCTTGGCTGCATTCGTTTCAGCTCGTGGCAGCCAGTCTAAAAAACACTATCTTGGACTTCTCTGGATGTTTCCCAGGCGAGCTATTGGCAGCATGTTCAGAACCACTGTTTCTGAGGCTAATTCTTGAACCGTAAGTCATAGACGCTCGATCTTGGCGGCATTTGTCTCAGCGCCTGGCAATTAGTATAGAAGCACTGTTTCCCACTGTTTCTGAGGCTAATTCTTGAACCGTAAGTCATAGACGCTCGATCTTGGCGGCATTCGTCTCAGCGCCTGGCAATTAGTATAGAAGCACTGTCTTTGACTTCTCTGGATGTTTCCCAGGCGAGTTATTGACAAGTAAATCCTATATGTTCGATCTTGGTTATTTTCGCTTAAGCGGCGGGCAGCAAAGTTCAGAACCATGTTTCTGTGAATAACTCTTGAACCGTAAGTCACAGACGCTCGCTCTTGGCTGCATTCGTTTCAGCTCGTGGCAGCCAGTCTAAAAAACACTATCTTGGACTTCTCTGGATGTTTCCCAGACGAGCTATTGGCAGCATGTTCAGAACCACTATTTCTGAGGCTAATTCTTGAACCGTAAGTCATAGACGCTCGATCTTGGCGGCATTCGTCTCAGCGCCTGGCAATTAGTATAGAAGCACTGTTTCCCACTGTTTCTGAGGCCAATTCTTGAACCGTAAGTCATAGACGCTGGATCTTGGCGGCATTCGTCTCAGCGCCTGGCAATTATTATAGAAGCACTGTCTTTGACTTCTCTGGATGTTTCCCAGGCGAGCTATTGACAAGTAAATCCAAGACGCTCGATCTTGGTTATTTTCGCTTTCGCGGCTGGCAGCAAAGTTCAGAACCATGTCTCTGTGAATAACTCTTGAACCGTAAGTCACAGACGCTCGCTCTTGGCTGCATTCGTTTCAGCTCGTGGCAGCCAGTCTAAAAAATACTATCTTGGACTTCTCTGGATGTTTCCCAGGCGAGCTATTGGCAGCATGTTCAGAACCACTGTTTCTGAGGCTAATTCTTGAACCGTAAGTCATAGACGCTCGATCTTGGCGGCATTCGTCTCAGCTCCTGGCAATTAGTATGGAAGCACTGTCTTTGACTTCTCTGGATGTTTCCCAGGCGAGCTATTGACAAGTAAATCCAATACGCTCGATCTTGGTTATTTTCGCTTAAGCCGCTGGCAGCAAAGTTCAGAACCATGTTTCTGTGAATAACTCTTGAACCGTAAGTCACAGACGCTCGCTCTTGGCTGCATTCGTTTCAGCTCGTGGCAGCCAGTCTAAAAAACACTATCTTGGACTTCTCTGGATGTTTCCCAGGCGAGCTATTGGCAGCATGTTCAGAACCACTGTTTCTGAGGCTAATTCTTGAACCGTAAGTCATAGACGCTCGATCTTGGCGGCATTCGTCTCAGCGCATGGCAATTAGTATAGAAGCCCTGTTTCCCACTGTTTCTGAGGCTAATTCTTGAACCGTAAGTCATAGACGCTGGATCTTGGCGGCATTCGTCTCAGCGCCTGGCAATTAGTATAGAAGCACTGTCTTTGACTTATCTGGATGATTCCCAGACGAGCTATTGACAAGTAAATCCTAGACGCTCGATCTTGGTTATTTTCGCTTTCGCGGCTGGCAGCAAAGTTCAGAACCATGTTTCTGTGAATAACTCTTGAACCGTAAGTCACAGACGCTCGCTCTTGGCTGCATTCGTTTCAGCTCGTGGCAGCCAGTCTAAAAAACATTATCTTGGACTTCTCTGGATGTTTCCCAGGCGAGCTATTGGCAGCATGTTCAGAACCACTGTTTCTGAGGCTAATTCTTGAACCGTAAGTCATAGACGCTCGATCTTGGCGGCATTTGTCTCAGCGCCTGGTAATTAGTATAGAAGCACTGTTTTCCACTGTTTCTGAGGCTAATTCTTGAACCGTAAGTCATAGACGCTCGATCTTGGCGGCATTCGTCTCAGCGCCTGGCAATTAGTATAGAAGCACTGTCTTTGACTTCTCTGGATGTTTCCCAGGCGAGCTATTGACAAGTAAATCCTAGACGCTCGATCTTGGTTATTTTCGCTTAAGCGGCTGGCAGCAAAGTTCAGAACCATGTTTCTGTGAATAACTCTTGAACCGTAAGTCACAGACGCTCGCTCTTGGCTGCATTCGTTTCACCTCGTGGCAGCCAGTCTAAAAAACACTATCTTGGACTTCTCTGGATGTTTCCCAGGCGAGCTATTGGCAGCATGTTCAGAACCACTGTTTCTGAGGCTAATTCTTGAACCGTAAGTCATAGACGCTCGATCTTGGCGGCATTCGTCTCAGCTCCTGGCAATTAGTATAGAAGCACTGTCTTTGACTTCTCTGGATGTTTCCCAGGCGAGCTATTGACAAGTAAATCCTATACGCTCGATCTTGGTTATTTTCGCATTCGCGGCTGGCAGCAAAGTTCAGAACCATGTTTCTGTGAATAACTCTTGAACCGTAAGTCACAGACGCTCGCTCTTGGCTGCATTCGTTTCAGCTCGTGGCAGCCAGTCTAAAAAACAGTATCTTGGACTTCTCTGGATCTTTCCCAGGCGAGCTATTGGCAGCATGTTCAGAACCACTGTTTCTGAGGCTAATTCTTGAACCGTAAGTCATAGACGCTCGATCTTGGCGGCATTCGTCTCAGCTCCTGGCAATTAGTATAGAAGCACTGATTCCCACTGTTTCTGAGGCTAATTCTTGAACCGTAAGTCATAGACGCTGGATCTTGGCGGCATTCGTCTCAGCGCCTGGCAATTAGTATAGAAGCACTGTTTTTGACTTCTCTGGATGTTTCCCAGACGAGCTATTGACAAGTAAATCCTAGACGCTCGATCTTGGTTATTTTCGCTTTCGCGGCTGGCAGCAAAGTTCAGAACCATGTTTCTGTGAATAACTCTTGAACCGTAAGTCACAGACGCTCGCTCTTGGCTGCATTCGTTTCAGCTCGTGGCAGCCAGTCTAAAAAACACTATCTTGGACTTCTCTGGATGTTTCCCAGGCGAGCTATTGGCAGCATGTTCAGAACCACTGTTTCTGAGGCTAATTCTTGAACCTTAAGTCATAGACGCTCGATCTTGGCGGCATTCGTCTCAGCTCCTGGCAATTAGTATAGAAGCACTGTCTTTGACTTCTCTGGATGTTTCCCAGGCGAGCTATTGACAAGTAAATCCTATACGCTCGATCTTGGTTATTTTCGCTTTCGCGGCTGGCAGCAAAGTTCAGAACCATGTTTCTGTGAATAACTCTTGAACCGTAAGTCACAGACGCTCGCTCTTGGCTGCATTCGTTTCAGCTCGTGGCAGCCAGTCTAAAAAACACTATCTTGGACTTCTCTGGATCTTTCCCAGGCGAGCTATTGGCAGCATGTTCAGAACCACTGTTTCTGAAGCTAATTCTTGAACCGTAAGTCATAGATGCTCGATCTTGGCGGCATTCGTCTCAGCGCCTGGCAATTAGTATAGAAGCACTGTTTCCCACTGTTTCTGAGGCTAATTCTTGAACCGTAAGTCATAGACGCTGGATCTTGGCGGCATTCGTCTCAGCGCCTGGCAATTAGTATAGAAGCACTGTCTTTGACTTCTCTGGATGTTTCCCAGGCGAGCTATTGACAAGTAAATCCTAGACGCTCGATCTTGGTTATTTTCACTTTCGCGGCTGGCAGCAAAGTTCAGAACCATGTTTCTGTGAATAACTCTTGAACCGTAAGTCACAGACGCTCGCTCTTGGCTGCATTCGTTTCAGCTCGTGGCAGCCAGTTTAAAAAACACTACCTTGGACTTCTCTGGATGTTTCCCAGGCGAGCTATTGACAAGTTAATCCTAGACGCTCGATCTTGGTTATTTTCACTTTCGCGGCTGGCAGCAAAGTTCAGAACCATGTTTCTGTGAATAACTCTTGAACCGTAAGTCACAGACGCTCGCTCTTGGCTGCATTCGTTTCAGATCGTGGCAGCCAGTCTAAAAAACACTATCTTGGACTTCTCTGGATGTTTCCCAGGCGAGCTATTGGCAGCATGTTCAGAACCACTGTTTCTGAGGCTAATTCTTGAACCGTAAGTCATAGACGCTCGATCTTGGCGGCATTCGTCTCAGCGCCTGGCAATTAGTATAGAAGCACTGTCTTTGACTTCTCTGGATGTTTCCCAGGCGAGCTATTGACAAGTAAATCCTAGACGCTCGATCTTGGTTATTTTTGCTTTCGCGGCTGGCAGCAAAGTTCAGAACCATGTTTCTGTGAATAACTCTTGAACCGTAAGTTACAGACGCTCGCTCTTGGCTGCATTCGTTTCAGCTCGTGGCAGCCAGTCTAAAAAACACTATCTTGGACTTCTCTGGATGTTTCCCAGGCGTGCTATTGGCAGCATGTTCAGAACCACTGTTTCTGTGGCTAATTCTTGAACCGTAAGTCATAGACGCTCGATCTTGGCGGCATTCGTCTCAGCGCCTGGCAATTAGTATAGAAGCACTGTTTCCCACTGTTTCTGAGGCAAATTCTTGAACCGTAAGTCATAGACGCTGGATCTTGACGGCATTCGTCTCAGCGCCTGGCAATTAGTATAGAAGCACTGTCTTTGACTTCTCTGGATGTTTCCCAGGCGAGCTATTGACAAGTAAATCCTAGACGCTCGATCTTGGTTATTTTCGCTTTCGCGGCTGGCAGCAAAGTTCAGAACCATGCTTCTGTGAATAACTCTTGAACCGTAAGTCACAGACGCTCGCTCTTGGCTGCATTCGTTTCAGCTCGTGGCAGCCAGTCTAAAAAACACTATCTTGGACTTCTCTGGATGTTTCCCAGGCGAGCTATTGGCAGCATGTTCAAAACCACTGTTTCTGAGGCTAATTCTTGAACCGTAAGTCATAGACGCTCGATCTTGGCGGCATTTGTCTCAGCGCCTGGCAATTAGTATAGAAGCACTGTTTCCCTCTGTTTCTGAGGCTAATTCTTGAACCGTAATTCATAGACGCTCGATCTTGGCGGCATTCGTCTCAGCGCCTGGCAATTAGTATAGAAGCACTGTCTTTGACTTCTCTGGATGTTTCCCAGGCGAGCTATTGACAAGTAAATCCTAGACGCTCGATCTTGGTTATTTTCGCTTTCGCGGCTGGCAGCAAAGTTCAGAACCATGTTTCTGTGAATAACTCTTGAACCGTAAGCCACAGACGCTCGCTCTTGGCTGCATTCGTTTCAGCTCGTGGCAGCCAGTCTAAAAAACACTATCTTGGACTTCTCTGGATGTTTCCCAGGCGAGCTATTGGCAGCATGTTCAGAACCACTGTTTCTGAGGCTAATTCTTGTACCGTAAGTCATAGACGCTCGATCTTGGCGGCATTTGTCTCAGCGCCTGGCAATTAGTATAGAAGCACTGTTTCCCACTGTTTCTGAGGCTAATTCTTGAACCATAATTCATAGACGCTCGATCTTGGCGGCATTCGTCTCAGCGCCTGGCAATTAGTATAGAAGCACTGTCTTTGACTTCCCTGGATGTTTCCCAGGCGAGCTATTGACAAGTAAATCCTAGACGCTCGATCTTGGTTATTTTCGCTTTCGCGGCTGGCAGCAAAGTTCAGAACCATGTTTCTGTGAATAACTCTTGAACCGTAAGCCACAGACGCTCGCTCTTGGCTGCATTCGTTTCAGCTCGTGGCAGCCAGTCTAAAAATCACTATCTTGGACTTCTCTGGATGTTTCCCTGGCGAGCTATTGGCAGCATGTTCAGAACCACTGTTTCTGAGGCTAATTCTTGAACCGTAAGTCATAGACGCTCGATCTTGGCGGCATTTGTCTCAGCGCCTGGCAATTAGTATAGAAGCACTGTTTCCCACTGTTTCTGCGGCTAATTCTTGAACCCTAAGTCATAGACGCTCGATCTTGGCGGCATTCGTCTCAGCGCCTGGCAATTAGTATAGAAGCACTGTCTTTGACTTCTCTGGATGTTTCCCAGGCGAGCTATTGACAAGTAAATCCTAGACGCTCGATCTTGGGTTTTTTTGCTTTCGCGGCTGGCAGCAAAGTTCAGAACCATGTTTCTGTGAATAACTCTTGAACCGTAAGTCACAGACGCTCGCTCTTGGCTGCATTCGTTTCAGCTCGTGGCAGCCAGTCTAAAAAACACTATCTTGGACTTCTCTGGATGTTTCCCAGGCGAGCTATTGACAATTAAATCCTAGACGCTCGATCTTGGTTATTTTCGCTTTCGCGGCTGGCAGCAAAGTTCAGAACCATGTTTCTGTGAATAACTCTTGAACCGTAAGTCACAGACGCTCGCTCTTGGCTGCATTCGTTTCAGCTCGTGGCAGCCAGTCTAAAAAACACTATCTTGGACTTCTCTGGATGTTTCCCAGGCGAGCTATTGGCAGCATGTTCAGAACCACTGTTTCTGAGGCTAATTCTTGAACCGTAAGTCATAGACGCTCGATCTTGGCGGCATTTGTCTCAGCGCCTGGCAATTAGTATAGAAGCACTGTTTCCCTCTGTTTCTGAGGCTAATTCTTGAACCGTAATTCATAGACGCTCGATCTTGGCGGCATTCGTCTCAGCGCCTGGCAATTAGTATAGAAGCACTGTCTTTGACTTCTCTGGATGTTTCCCAGGCGAGCTATTGACAAGTAAATCCTAGACGCTCGATCTTGGTTATTTTCGCTTTCGCGGCTGGCAGCAAAGTTCAGAACCATGTTTCTGTGAATAACTCTTGAACCGTAAGCCACAGACGCTCGCTCTTGGCTGCATTCGTTTCAGCTCGTGGCAGCCAGTCTAAAAAAACACTATCTTGGACTTCTCTGGATGTTTCCCAGGCGAGCTATTGGCAGCATGTTCAGAACCACTGTTTCTGAGGCTAATTCTTGAACCGTAAGTCATAGACGCTCGATCTTGGCGGCATTTGTCTCAGCGCCTGGCAATTAGTATAGAAGCACTGTTTCCCACTGTTTCTGAGGCTAATTCTTGAACCGTAATTCATAGACGCTCGATCTTGGCGGCATTCGTCTCAGCGCCTGGCAATTAGTATAGAAGCACTGTTTTTGACTTCTCTGGATGTTTCCCAGACGAACTATTGACAAGTAAATCCTAGACGCTCGATCTTGGTTATTTTCGCTTTCGAGGCTGGCAGCAAAGTTCAGAACCATGTTTCTGTGAATAACTCTTGAACCGTAAGTCACAGACACTCGCTCTTGGCTGCATTCGTTTCAGCTCGTGGCAGCCAGTCTAAAAAACACTATCTTGGACTTCTCTGGATGTTTCCCAGGCGAGCTATTGGCAGCATGTTCAGAACCACTGTTTCTGAGGCTAATTCTTGAACCGTAAGTCATAGACGCTCGATCTTGGCGGCATTTGTCTCAGCGCCTGGCAATTAGTATAGAAGCACTGTTTCCCACTGTTTCTGAGGCTAATTCTTGAACCGTAAGTCATAGACGCTCGATCTTGGCGGCATTCGTCTCAGCGCCTGGCAATTAGTATAGAAGCACTGTTTCCCACTGTTTCTGAGGCTAATTCTTGAACCGTAAGTCATAGACGCTCGATCTTGGCGGCATTCGTCTCAGCGCCTGGCAATTAGTATAGAAGCACTGTCTTTGACTTCTCTGGATGTTTCCCAGGCGAGCTATTGACAAGTAAATCCTAGACGCTCGATCTTGGTTATTTTTGCTTTCGCGGCTGGCAGCAAAGTTCAGAACCATGTTTCTGTGAATAACTCTTGAACCGTAAGTCACAGACGCTCGCTCTTGGCTGCATTCGTTTCAGCTCGTGGCAGCCAGTCTAAAAAACACTATCTTGGACTTCTCTGGATGTTTCCCAGGCGTGCTATTGGCAGCATGTTCAGAACCACTGTTTCTGTGGCTAATTCTTGAACCGTAAGTCATAGACGCTCGATCTTGGCGGCATTCGTCTCAGCGCCTGGCAATTAGTATAGAAGCACTGTTTCCCACTGTTTCTGAGGCAAATTCTTGAACCGTAAGTCATAGACGCTGGATCTTGACGGCATTCGTCTCAGCGCCTGGCAATTAGTATAGAAGCACTGTCTTTGACTTCTCTGGATGTTTCCCAGGCGAGCTATTGACAAGTAAATCCTAGATGCTCGATCTTGGTTATTTTCACTTTGGCGGCTGGCAGCAAAGTTCAGAACCATGTTTCTGTGAATAACTCTTGAACCGTAAGTCACAGACGCTCGCTCTTGGCTGCATTCGTTTCAGGTCGTGGCAGCCAGTCTAAAAAACACTATCTTGGACTTATCTGGATGTTTCCCAGGCGAGCTATTGGCAGCATGTTCAGAACCACTGTTTCTGAGCTAATTCTTGAACCGTAATTCATAGACGCTCGATCTTGGCGGCATTCGTCTCAGCGCCTGGCAATTAGTATAGAAGCACTGTTTCCCACTGTTTCTGAGGCTAATTCTTGAACCGTAAGTCATAGACGCTGGATCTTGGCGGCATTCGTCTCAGCGCCTGGCAATTAGTAAAGAAGCACTGTTTTTGACTTCTCTGGATGTTTCCCAGACGAACTATTGACAAGTAAATCCTAGACGCTCGATCTTGGTTATTTTCGCTTTCGAGGCTGGCAGCAAAGTTCAGAACCATGTTTCAGTGAATAACTCTTGAACCGTAAGTCACAGACACTCGCTCTTGGCTGCATTCGTTTCAGCTCGTGGCAGCCAGTCTAAAAAACACTATCTTGGACTTCTCTGGATATTTCCCATGCGAGCTATTGGCAGCATGTTCAGAACCACTGTTTCTGAGGCTAATTCTTGAACCGTAAGTCATAGACGCTCGATCTTGGCGGCATTCGTCTCACCGCCTGGCAATTAGTATAGAAACACTGTTTCCCGCTGTTTCTGAGGCTAATTCTTGAACCGTAAGTCATAGACGCTCGATCTTGGCGGCATTCGTCTCAGCGCCTGGCAATTAGTATAGAAGCACTGTTTCCCACTGTTTCTGAGGCTAATTCTTGAACCGTAAGTCATAGACGCTCGATCTTGGCGGCATTCGTCTCAGCGCCTGGCAATTAGTATAGAAGCACTGTCTTTGACTTCTCTGGATGTTTCCCAGGCGAGCTATTGACAAGTAAATCCTAGACGTTCGATCTTGGTTATTTTTGCTTTCGCGGCTGGCAGCAAAGTTCAGAACCATGTTTCTGTGAATAACTCTTGAACCGTAAGTCACAGACGCTCGCTCTTGGCTGCATTCGTTTCAGCTCGTGGCAGCCAGTCTAAAAAACACTATCTTGGACTTCTCTGGATGTTTCCCAGGCGTGCTATTGGCAGCATGTTCAGAACCACTGTTTCTGTGGCTAATTCTTGAACCGTAAGTCATAGACGCTCGATCTTGGCGGCATTCGTCTCAGCGCCTGGCAATTAGTATAGAAGCACTGTTTCCCACTGTTTCTGAGGCAAATTCTTGAACCGTAAGTCATAGACGCTGGATCTTGACGGCATTCGTCTCAGCGCCTGGCAATTAGTATAGAAGCACTGTTTTTGACTTCTCTGGATGTTTCCCAGACGAACTATTGACAAGTAAATCCTAGACGCTCGATCTTGGTTATTTTCGCTTTCGAGGCTGGCAGCAAAGTTCAGAACCATGTTTCTGTGAATAACTCTTGAACCGTAAGTCACAGACACTCGCTCTTGGCTGCATTCGTTTCAGCTCGTGGCAGCCAGTCTAAAAAACACTATCTTGGACTTCTCTGGATGTTTCCCAGGCGAGCTATTGGCAGCATGTTCAGAACCACTGTTTCTGAGGCTAATTCTTGAACCGTAAGTCATAGACGCTCGATCTTGGCGGCATTTGTCTCAGCGCCTGGCAATTAGTATAGAAGCACTGTTTCCCTCTGTTTCTGAGGCTAATTCTTGAACCGTAATTCATAGACGCTCGATCTTGGCGGCATTCGTCTCAGCGCCTGGCAATTAGTATAGAAGCACTGTCTTTGACTTCTCTGGATGTTTCCCAGGCGAGCTATTGACAAGTAAATCCTAGACGCTCGATCTTGGTTATTTTCGCTTTCGCGGCTGGCAGCAAAGTTCAGAACCATGTTTCTGTGAATAACTCTTGAACCGTAAGCCACAGACGCTCGCTCTTGGCTGCATTCGTTTCAGCTCGTGGCAGCCAGTCTAAAAAAACACTATCTTGGACTTCTCTGGATGTTTCCCAGGCGAGCTATTGGCAGCATGTTCAGAACCACTGTTTCTGAGGCTAATTCTTGAACCGTAAGTCATAGACGCTCGATCTTGGCGGCATTTGTCTCAGCGCCTGGCAATTAGTATAGAAGCACTGTTTCCCACTGTTTCTGAGGCTAATTCTTGAACCGTAATTCATAGACGCTCGATCTTGGCGGCATTCGTCTCAGCGCCTGGCAATTAGTATAGAAGCACTGTTTTTGACTTCTCTGGATGTTTCCCAGACGAACTATTGACAAGTAAATCCTAGACGCTCGATCTTGGTTATTTTCGCTTTCGAGGCTGGCAGCAAAGTTCAGAACCATGTTTCTGTGAATAACTCTTGAACCGTAAGTCACAGACACTCGCTCTTGGCTGCATTCGTTTCAGCTCGTGGCAGCCAGTCTAAAAAACACTATCTTGGACTTCTCTGGATGTTTCCCAGGCGAGCTATTGGCAGCATGTTCAGAACCACTGTTTCTGAGGCTAATTCTTGAACCGTAAGTCATAGACGCTCGATCTTGGCGGCATTTGTCTCAGCGCCTGGCAATTAGTATAGAAGCACTGTTTCCCACTGTTTCTGAGGCTAATTCTTGAACCGTAAGTCATAGACGCTCGATCTTGGCGGCATTCGTCTCAGCGCCTGGCAATTAGTATAGAAGCACTGTTTCCCACTGTTTCTGAGGCTAATTCTTGAACCGTAAGTCATAGACGCTCGATCTTGGCGGCATTCGTCTCAGCGCCTGGCAATTAGTATAGAAGCACTGTCTTTGACTTCTCTGGATGTTTCCCAGGCGAGCTATTGACAAGTAAATCCTAGACGCTCGATCTTGGTTATTTTTGCTTTCGCGGCTGGCAGCAAAGTTCAGAACCATGTTTCTGTGAATAACTCTTGAACCGTAAGTCACAGACGCTCGCTCTTGGCTGCATTCGTTTCAGCTCGTGGCAGCCAGTCTAAAAAACACTATCTTGGACTTCTCTGGATGTTTCCCAGGCGTGCTATTGGCAGCATGTTCAGAACCACTGTTTCTGTGGCTAATTCTTGAACCGTAAGTCATAGACGCTCGATCTTGGCGGCATTCGTCTCAGCGCCTGGCAATTAGTATAGAAGCACTGTTTCCCACTGTTTCTGAGGCAAATTCTTGAACCGTAAGTCATAGACGCTGGATCTTGACGGCATTCGTCTCAGCGCCTGGCAATTAGTATAGAAGCACTGTCTTTGACTTCTCTGGATGTTTCCCAGGCGAGCTATTGACAAGTAAATCCTAGATGCTCGATCTTGGTTATTTTCACTTTGGCGGCTGGCAGCAAAGTTCAGAACCATGTTTCTGTGAATAACTCTTGAACCGTAAGTCACAGACGCTCGCTCTTGGCTGCATTCGTTTCAGGTCGTGGCAGCCAGTCTAAAAAACACTATCTTGGACTTATCTGGATGTTTCCCAGGCGAGCTATTGGCAGCATGTTCAGAACCACTGTTTCTGAGCTAATTCTTGAACCGTAATTCATAGACGCTCGATCTTGGCGGCATTCGTCTCAGCGCCTGGCAATTAGTATAGAAGCACTGTTTCCCACTGTTTCTGAGGCTAATTCTTGAACCGTAAGTCATAGACGCTGGATCTTGGCGGCATTCGTCTCAGCGCCTGGCAATTAGTAAAGAAGCACTGTTTTTGACTTCTCTGGATGTTTCCCAGACGAACTATTGACAAGTAAATCCTAGACGCTCGATCTTGGTTATTTTCGCTTTCGAGGCTGGCAGCAAAGTTCAGAACCATGTTTCAGTGAATAACTCTTGAACCGTAAGTCACAGACACTCGCTCTTGGCTGCATTCGTTTCAGCTCGTGGCAGCCAGTCTAAAAAACACTATCTTGGACTTCTCTGGATATTTCCCATGCGAGCTATTGGCAGCATGTTCAGAACCACTGTTTCTGAGGCTAATTCTTGAACCGTAAGTCATAGACGCTCGATCTTGGCGGCATTCGTCTCACCGCCTGGCAATTAGTATAGAAACACTGTTTCCCGCTGTTTCTGAGGCTAATTCTTGAACCGTAAGTCATAGACGCTCGATCTTGGCGGCATTCGTCTCAGCGCCTGGCAATTAGTATAGAAGCACTGTTTCCCACTGTTTCTGAGGCTAATTCCTTGAACCGTAAGTCATAGACGCTCGATCTTGGCGGCATTCGTCTCAGCGCCTGGCAATTAGTATAGAAGCACTGTCTTTGACTTCTCTGGATGTTTCCCAGGCGAGCTATTGACAAGTAAATCCTAGACGTTTCGATCTTGGTTATTTTTGCTTTCGCGGCTGGCAGCAAAGTTCAGAAACCATGTTTCTGTGAATAACTCTTGAACCGTAAGTCACAGACGCTCGCTCTTGGCTGCATTCGTTTCAGCTCGTGGCAGCCAGTCTAAAAAACACTATCTTGGACTTCTCTGGATGTTTCCCAGGCGTGCTATTGGCAGCATGTCAGAACCACTGTTTCTGTGGCTAATTCTTGAACCGTAAGTCATAGACGCTCGATCTTGGCGGCATTCGTCTCAGCGCCTGGCAATTAGTATAGAAGCACTGTTTCCCACTGTTTCTGAGGCAAATTCTTGAACCGTAAGTCATAGACGCTGGATCTTGACGGCATTCGTCTCAGCGCCTGGCAATTAGTATAGAAGCACTGTCTTTGACTTCTCTGGATGTTTCCCAGGCGAGCTATTGACAAGTAAATCCTAGATGCTCGATCTTGGTTATTTTCACTTTGGCGGCTGGCAGCAAAGTTCAGAACCATGTTTCTGTGAATAACTCTTGAACCGTAAGTCACAGACGCTCGCTCTTGGCTGCATTCGTTTCAGGTCGTGGCAGCCAGTCTAAAAAACACTATCTTGGACTTATCTGGATGTTTCCCAGGCGAGCTATTGGCAGCATGTTCAGAACCACTGTTTCTGAGCTAATTCTTGAACCGTAATTCATAGACGCTCGATCTTGGCGGCATTCGTCTCAGCGCCTGGCAATTAGTATAGAAGCACTGTTTCCCACTGTTTCTGAGGCTAATTCTTGAACCGTAAGTCATAGACGCTGGATCTTGGCGGCATTCGTCTCAGCGCCTGGCAATTAGTAAAGAAGCACTGTTTTTGACTTCTCTGGATGTTTCCCAGACGAACTATTGACAAGTAAATCCTAGACGCTCGATCTTGGTTATTTTCGCTTTCGAGGCTGGCAGCAAAGTTCAGAACCATGTTTCAGTGAATAACTCTTGAACCGTAAGTCACAGACACTCGCTCTTGGCTGCATTCGTTTCAGCTCGTGGCAGCCAGTCTAAAAAACACTATCTTGGACTTCTCTGGATATTTCCCATGCGAGCTATTGGCAGCATGTTCAGAACCACTGTTTCTGAGGCTAATTCTTGAACCGTAAGTCATAGACGCTCGATCTTGGCGGCATTCGTCTCAGCGCCTGGCAATTAGTATAGAAACACTGTTTCCCGCTGTTTCTGAGGCTAATTCTTGAACCGTAAGTCATAGACGCTCGATCTTGGCGCATTCGTCTCAGCGCCTGGCAATTAGTATAGAAGCACTGTTTCCCACTGTTTCTGAGGCTAATTCTTGAACCGTAAGTCATAGACGCTCGATCTTGGCGGCATTCGTCTCAGCGCCTGGCAATTAGTATAGAAGCACTGTCTTTGACTTCTCTGGATGTTTCCCAGGCGAGCTATTGACAAGTAAATCCTAGACGTTCGATCTTGGTTATTTTTGCTTTCGCGGCTGGCAGCAAAGTTCAGAACCATGTTTCTGTGAATAACTCTTGAACCGTAAGTCACAGACGCTCGCTCTTGGCTGCATTCGTTTCAGCTCGTGGCAGCCAGTCTAAAAAACACTATCTTGGACTTCTCTGGATGTTTCCCAGGCGTGCTATTGGCAGCATGTTCAGAACCACTGTTTCTGTGGCTAATTCTTGAACCGTAAGTCATAGACGCTCGATCTTGGCGGCATTCGTCTCAGCGCCTGGCAATTAGTATAGAAGCACTGTTTCCACTGTTTCTGAGGCAAATTCTTGAACCGTAAGTCATAGACGCTGGATCTTGACGGCATTCGTCTCAGCGCCTGGCAATTAGTATAGAAGCACTGTCTTTGACTTCTCTGGATGTTTCCCAGGCGAGCTATTGACAAGTAAATCCTAGACGCTCGATCTTGGTTATTTTCACTTTGGCGGCTGGCAGCAAAGTTCAGAACCATGTTTCTGTGAATAACTCTTGAACCGTAAGTCACAGACGCTCGCTCTTGGCTGCATTCGTTTCAGCTCGTGGCAGCCAGTTTAAAAAACACTATCTTGGACTTCTCTATATGTTTCCCAGGCGAGCTATTGACAAGTAAATCCTAGACGCTCGATCTTGGTTATTTTCGCTTTCGCGGCTGGCAGCAAAGTTCAGAACCATGCTTCTGTGAATAACTCTTGAACCGTAAGTCACAGACGCTCGCTCTTGGCTGCATTCGTTTCAGCTCATGGCAGCCAGTCTAAAAAACACTATCTTGGACTTCTCTGGATGTTTCCCAGGCGAGCTATTGGCAGCATGTTCAGAAACACTGTTTCTGAGGCTAATTCTTGAACCGTAAGTCATAGACGCTCGATCTTGGCGGCATTCGTCTCAGCGCCTGGCAATTAGTATAGAAACACTGTTTCCCACTGTTTCTGAGGCTAATTCTTGAACCGTAAGTCATAGACGCTCGATCTTGGCGGCATTCGTCTCAGCGCCTGGCAATTAGTATAGAAGCACTGTCTTTTGACTTCTCTGGATGTTTCCCAGGCGAGCTATTGACAAGTAAATCCTAGACGCTCGATCTTGGTTATTTTCGCTTTCGCGGCTGGCAGCAAAGTTCAGAACCATGCTTCTGTGAATAACTCTTGAACCGTAAGTCACAGACGCTCGCTCTTGGCTGCATTCGTTTCAGCTCATGGCAGCCAGTCTAAAAAACACTATCTTGGACTTCTCTGGATGTTTCCCAGGCGAGCTATTGGCAGCATGTTCAGAACCACTGTTTCTGAGGCTAATTCTTGAACCGTAAGTCATAGACGCTCGATCTTGGCGGCATTCGTCTCAGCGCCTGGCAATTAGTATAGAAACACTGTTTCCCACTGTTTCTGAGGCTAATTCTTGAACCGTAAGTCATAGACGCTCGATCTTGGCGGCGTTCGTCTCAGCGCCTGGCATTAGTATAGAAGCACTGTCTTTGACTTCTCTGGATGTTTCCCAGGCGAGCTATTGACAAGTAAATCCTAGACGCTCGATCTTGGTTATTTTCGCTTTCGCGGCTGGCAGCAAAGTTCAGAACCATGTTTCTGTTGAATAACTCTTGAACCGTAAGTCACAGACGCTCGCTCTTGGCTGCATTCGTTTCAGCTCGTGGCAGCCAGTCAAAAAAACACTATCTTGGACTTCTCTGGATGTTTCCCAGACGAGCTATTGGCAGCATGTTCAGAACCACTGTTTCTGAGGCTAATACTTGAACCGTAAGTCATAGACGCTCGATCTTGGCGCATTTGTCTCAGCGCCTGGCAATTAGTATAGAAGCACTGTTTCCCAAGTGTTTTCTGAGGCTAATTCTTGAACCGTAAGTCATAGACGCTGGATCTTGGCGGCATTCGTCTCAGCGCCTGGCAATTAGTATAGAAGCACTGTCTTTGACTTATCTGGATGTTTCCCAGACGAGCTATTGACAAGTAAATCCTAGACGCTCGATCTTGGTTATTTTTTGCTTTTCGAGGCTGGCAGCAAAGTTCAGAACCATGTTTCTGTGAATAACTCTTGAACCGTAAGTCACAGACGCTCGCTCTTGGCTGCATTCGTTTCAGCTCGTGGCAGCCAGTCTAAAAAACACTATCTTGGACTTCTCTGGATGTTTCCCAGGCGTGCTATTGGCAGCATGTTCAGAACCACTGTTTCTGTGGCTAATTCTTGAACCGTAAGTCATAGACGCTCGATCTTGGCGGCATTCGTCTCAGCGCCTGGCAATTAGTATAGAAGCACTGTTTCCCACTGTTTCTGAGGCAAATTCTTGAACCGTAAGTCATAGACGCTGGATCTTGACGGCATTCGTCTCAGCGGCCTGGCAATTAGTATAGAAGCACTGTCTTTGACTCTCTGGATGTTTCCCAGGCGAGCTATTGACAAAGTAAATCCTAGACGCTCGATCTTGGTTATTTTCACTTTGGCGGCTGGCAGCAAAGTTCAGAACCATGTTTCTGTGAATAACTCTTGAACCGTAAGTCACAGACGCTCGCTCTTGGCTGCATTCGTTCAGCTCGTGGCAGCCAGTTTAAAAACACTATCTTGGACTTCTCTAGATGTTTCCCAGGCGAGCTATTGACAAGTAAATCCTAGACGCTCGATCTTGGTTATTTTCGCTTTCGCGGCTGGCAGCAAAGTTCAGAACATGCTTCTGTGAATAACTCTTGAACCGTAAGTCACAGACGCTCGCTCTTGGCTGCATTCGTTTCAGCTCGTGGCAGCCAGTCTAAAAAACACTATCTTGGACTTCTCTGCATGTTTCCCAGGCGAGCAATTGGCAGCATGTTCAGAACCATGTTTCTGTGAATAACTCCTGAACCGTAAGTCACAGACGCTCGCTCTTGGCTGCATTCGATTCAGCTCGTGGCAGCCAGTCTAAAAAACACTATCTTGGACTTCTCTGCATGTTTCCCAGGCGAGCAATTGGCAGCATGTTCAGAACCATGTTTCTGTGAATAACTCCTGAACCGTAAGTCACAGACGCTCGCTCTTGGCTGCATTCGATTCAGCTCGTGGCAGCCAGTCTAAAAAACACTATCTTGGACTTCTCTGCATGTTTCCCAGGCGAGCAATTGGCAGCATGTTCAGAACCATGTTTCTGAGGCTAATTCCTTAACCGTAAGTCCTAGACGCTCGATCTTGGCGGCATTCGTCTCAGCGCCTGGCAATTAGTATAGGAGCACTGTGTTTGACTTCTCTGGATGTTTCCCAGGCGAGTTATTGACAAGTAAATCCTAGACGCTCGATCTTGGTTATTTTCGCTTTCGCGGCTGGCAGTAAAAGAACCATGTTTCTGTGAATAACTCCTGAACCGTAAGTCACAGACGCTCGCTCTTGGCTGCATTCGATTCAGCTCGTGGCAGCCAGTCTAAAAAACACTATCTTGGACTTCTCTGCATGTTTCCCAGGCGAGCAATTGGCAGCATGTTCAGAACCATGTTTCTG
The DNA here is from genome assembly GCF_050947455.1 of Rhinoderma darwinii. Lineage (NCBI taxonomy): Eukaryota > Metazoa > Chordata > Amphibia > Anura > Rhinodermatidae > Rhinoderma > Rhinoderma darwinii. Next base: position 5,481 of record NW_027463286.1, on the reverse strand, counting down.
TGAATAACTCCTGAACCGTAAGTCACAGACGCTCGCTCTTGGCTGCATTCGTTTCAGCTCGTGGCAGCCAGTCTAAAAAACACTATCTTGGACTTCTCTGGATGTTTCCCAGGCGAGCTATTGGCAGCATGTTCAGAACCACTGTTTCTGAGGCTAATTCTTGAACCGTAAGTCATAGACGCTCGATCTTGGCGGCATTTGTCTAAGCGCCTGGCAATTAGTATAGAAGCACTGTTTCCCACTGTTTCTGAGGCTAATTCTTGAACCGTAAGTCATAGACGCTCGATCTTGGCGGCATTCGTCTCAGCGCCTGGCAATTAGTATAGAAGCACTGTCTTTGACTTCTCTGGATGTTTCCCAGGCGTGCTATTGACAAGTAAATCCTAGACGCTCGATCTTGGTTATTTTCGCTTTCGCGGCTGGCAGCAAAGTTCAGAACCATGCTTCTGTGAATAACTCTTGAACCGTAAGTCACAGACGCTCGCTCTTGGCTGCATTCGTTTCAGCTTGTGGCAGCCAGTCTTAAAAACACTATGTTGGACTTCTCTGGATGTTTCCCAGGCGAGCTATTGGCAGCATGTTCAGAACCACTGTTTCTGAGGCTAATTCTTGAACCGTAAGTCATAGACGCTCGATCTTGGCGGCATTCGTCTCAGCGCCTGGCAATTAGTATAGAAGCACTGTCTTTGACTTCTCTGGATGTTTCCCAGGCGAGCTATTGACAAGTAAATCCTAGACGCTCGATCTTGGTTATTTTCGCTTTCGCGGCTGGCAGCAAAGTTCAGAACCATGTTTCTGTGAATAACTCTTGAACCGTAAGTCACAGACGCTCGCTCTTGGCTGCATTCGTTTCAGCTCGTCGCAGCCAGTCTAAAAAACACTATCTTGGACTTCTCTGGATGTTTCCCAGGCGAGCTATTGGCAGCATGTTCAGAACCACTGTTTCTGAGGCTAATTCTTGAACCGTAAGTCATAGACGCTCGATCTTGGCGGCATTCGTCTCAGCGCCTGGTAATTAGTATAGAAGCACTGTTTCCCACTGTTTCTGAGGCTAATTCTTGAACCGTAAGTCATAGACGCTAGATCTTGGCGGCATTCGTCTCAGCGCCTGGCAATTAGTATAGAAGCACTGTCTGACTTCTCTGGATGTTTCCCAGGCGAGCTATTGGCAGCATGTTCAGAACCACTGTTTCTGAGGCTAATTCTTGAACCGTAAGTCACAGACGCTCGCTCTTGGCTGCATTCGTTTCAGCTCGTGGCAGCCAGTCTAAAAAAACACTATCTTGGACTTCTCTGGATGTTTCCCAGGCGAGCTATTGGCAGCATGTTTAGAACCACTGTTTCTGAGGCTAATTCTTGAACCGTAAGTCATAGACGCTCGATCTTGGCGGCATTCGTCTCAGCTCCTGGCAATTAGTATGGAAGCACTGTCTTTGACTTCTCTGGATGTTTCCCAGGCGAGCTATTGACAAGTAAATCCAATACGCTCGATCTTGGTTATTTTCGCTTAAGCCGCTGGCAGCAAAGTTCAGAACCATGTTTCTGTGAATAACTCTTGAACCGTAAGTCACAGACGCTCGCTCTTGGCTGCATTCGATTCAGCTCGTGGCAGCCAGTCTAAAAAACACTATCTTGGACTTCTCTGCATGTTTCCCAGGCGAGCAATTGGCAGCATGTTCAGAACCATGTTTCTGTGAATAACTCCTGAACCGTAAGTCACAGACGCTCGCTCTTGGCTGCATTCGATTCAGCTCGTGGCAGCCAGTCTAAAAAACACTATCTTGGACTTCTCTGCATGTTTCCCAGGCGAGCAATTGGCAGCATGTTCAGAACCATGTTTCTGTGAATAACTCCTGAACCGTAAGTCACAGACGCTCGCTCTTGGCTGCATTCGATTCAGCTCGTGGCAGCCAGTCTAAAAAACACTATCTTGGACTTCTCTGCATGTTTCCCAGGCGAGCAATTGGCAGCATGTTCAGAACCATGTTTCTGAGGCTAATTCCTTAACCGTAAGTCCTAGACGCTCGATCTTGGCGGCATTCGTCTCAGCGCCTGGCAATTAGTATAGGAGCACTGTGTTTGACTTCTCTGGATGTTTCCCAGGCGAGTTATTGACAAGTAAATCCTAGACGCTCGATCTTGGTTATTTTCGCTTTCGCGGCTGGCAGTAAAAGAACCATGTTTCTGTGAATAACTCCTGAACCGTAAGTCACAGACGCTCGCTCTTGGCTGCATTCGATTCAGCTCGTGGCAGCCAGTCTAAAAAACACTATCTTGGACTTCTCTGCATGTTTCCCAGGCGAGCAATTGGCAGCATGTTCAGAAACCATGTTTCTGTGAATAACTCCTGAACCGTAAGTCACAGACGCTCGCTCTTGGCTGCATTCGTTTCAGCTCGTGGCAGCCAGTCTAAAAAACACTATCTTGGACTTCTCTTGGATGTTTCCCAGGCGAGCTATTGGCAGCATGTTCAGAACCACTGTTTCTGAGGCTAATTCTTGAACCGTAAGTCATAGACGCTCGATCTTGGCGGCATTTGTCTCAGCGCCTGGCAATTAGTATAGAAGCACTGTTCCCACTGTTTCTGAGGCTAATTCTTGAACCGTAAGTCTTAGACGCTCGATCTTGGCGGCATTCGTCTCAGCGCCTGGCAATTAGTATAGAAGCACTGTCTTTGACTTCTCTGGATGTTTCCCAGGGCGAGCTATTTGACAAGTAAATCCTATATGCTCGATCTTGGTTATTTTCGCTTAAGCGGCTGGCAGCAAAGTTCAGAACCATGTTTCTGTGAATAACTTCTTGAACCGTAAGTCACAGACGCTCGCTCTTGGCTGCATTCGTTTCAGCTCGTGGCAGCCAGTCTAAAAACACTATCTTGACTTCTCTGGATGTTTCCCAGACGAGCTATTGGCAGCATGTTCAGAACCACTGTTTCTGAGGCTAATTTCTTGAACCGTAAGTCATAGACGCTCGATCTTGGCGGCATTCGTCTCAGCGCCTGGCAATTAGTATAGAAGCACTGTCTTTGACTTCTCTGGATGTTTCCCAGGCGAGCTATTGACAAGTAAATCCTAGACGCTCGATCTTGGTTATTTTCGCTTTCGCGGCTGGCAGCAAAGTTCAGAACCATGTTTCTGTGAATAACTCTTGAACCGTAAGTCACAGACGCTCGCTCTTGGCTGCATTCGTTTCAGCTCGTCGCAGCCAGTCTAAAAAACACTATCTTGGACTTCTCTGGATGTTTTCCCAGGCGAGCTATTGGCAGCATGTTCAGAACCACTGTTTCTGAGGCTAATTCTTGAACCGTAAGTCATAGACGCTCGATCTTGGCGGCATTCGTCTCAGCGCCTGGTAATTAGTATAGAAGCACTGTTTCCCACTGTTTCTGAGGCTAATTCTTGAACCGTAAGTCATAGACGCTAGATCTTGGCGGCATTCGTCTCAGCGCCTGGCAATTAGTATAGAAGCACTGTCTGACTTCTCTGGATGTTTCCCCAGGCGAAGCTATTGGCAGCATGTTCAGAACCACTGTTTCTGAGCTAAATTCTTGAACCGTAAGTCACAGACGCTCGCTCTTGGCTGCATTCGTTTCAGCTCGTGGCAGCCAGTCTAAAAACACTATCTTGGACTTCTCTGGATGTTTCCCAGGCGAGCTATTGGCAGCATGTTTAGAACCACTGTTTCTGAGGCTAATTCTTGAACCGTAGTCTAGACGCTCGATCTTGGCGGCATTCGTCTCAGCTCCTGGCCAATTAGGTATGGAAGCACTGTCTTTGACTTCTCTGGATGTTTCCCAGGCGAGCTTTGACAAGTAAATCCAATACGCTCGATCTTGGTTATTTTCGCTTAAGGCCGCTGGCAGCAAAGTTCAGAACCATGTTTCTGTGAATAACTCTTGAACCGTAAGTCACAGACGCTCGCTCTTGGCTGCATTCGATTCAGCTCAGTGGCAGCCAGTCTAAAAAACACTATCTTGGACTTCTCTGCATGTTTCCCAGGCGAGCAATGGGCAGCATGTTCAGAACCATGTTTCTGTGAATAACTCCTGAACCGTAAGTCACAGACGCTCGCTCTTGGCTGCATTCGATTCAGCTCGTGGCAGCCAGTCTAAAAAACACTATCTTGGACTTCTCTGCATGTTTCCCAGGCGAGCAATTGGCAGCATGTTCAGAACCATGTTTCTGTGAATAACTCCTGAACCGTAAGTCACAGACGCTCGCTCTTGGCTGCATTCGATTCAGCTCGTGGCAGCAGTCTAAAAACACTATCTTGGACTTCTCTGCATGTTTCCCAGGCGAGCAATTGGCAGCATGTTCAGAACCATGTTTCTGAGGCTAATTCCTTAAACCGTAAGTCCTAGACGCTCGATCTTGGCGGCATTCGTCTCAGCGCCTGGCAATTAGTATAGGAGCACTGTGTTTGACTTCTCTGGATGTTTCCCAGGCGAGTTATTGACAAGTAAATCCTAGACGCTCGATCTTGGTTATTTTCGCTTTCGCGGCTGGCAGTAAAAGAACCATGTTTCTGTGAATAACTCCTGAACCGTAAGTCACAGACGCTCGCTCTTGGCTGCATTCGATCAGCTCGTGCAGCCAGTCTAAAAAACACTATCTTGGACTTCTCTGCATGTTTCCCAGGCGAGCAATTGGCAGCATGTTCAGAACCATGTTTCTGTGAATAACTCCTGAACCGTAAGTCACAGACGCTCGCTCTTGGCTGCATTCGTTTCAGCTCGTGGCAGCCAGTCTAAAAAACACTATCTTGGACTTCTCTGGATGTTTCCCAGCGAGCTATTGGCAGCATGTTCAGAACCACTGTTTCTGAGGCTAATTCTTGAACCGTAAGTCATAGACGCTCGATCTTGGCGGCATTTGTCTCAGCGCCTGGCAATTAGTATAGAAGCACTGTTTCCCACTGTTTCTGAGGCTAATTCTTGAAACCGTAAGTCAGTAGACGCTCGATCTTGGCGGCATTCGTCTCAGCGCCTGGCAATTAGTATAGAAGCACTGTCTTTGACTTCTCTGGATGTTTCCCAGGCGAGCTATTGACAAAGTAAATCCTATATGCTCGATCTTGGTTATTTTCGCTTAAGCGGCTGGCAGCAAAGTTCAGAACCATGTTTCTGTGAATAACTCTTGAACCGTAAGTCACAGACGCTCGCTCTTGGCTGCATTCGTTTCAGCTCGTGGCAGCCAGTCTAAAAAACACTATCTTGGACTTCTCTGGATGTTTCCCAGACGAGCTATTGGCAGCATGTTCAGAACCACTATTTCTGAGGCTAATTCTTGAACCGTAAGTCATAGACGCTCGATCTTGGCGGCATTCGTCTCAGCGCCTGGCAATTAGTATAGAAGCACTGTTTCCCACTGTTTCTGAGGCCAATTCTTGAACCGTAAGTCATAGACGCTGGATCTTGGCGGCATTCGTCTCAGCGCCTGGCAATTATTATAGAAGCACTGTCTTTGACTTCTCTGGATGTTT